>NC_086107.1:114370029-114500029 GCF_963921235.1 Mobula hypostoma
GAATCACGTACTGGGACGTCCTGAAAGCATATACACCAGCCTCCAAGAAGACCACAACCTCATTGTAGGGTTCGGAGGCTTGTGTGCCTCAAAGACCCAGAGAGCTCTGTCGGCTGGAGTCAGGGCTTTATGCTTTGGCTCTTGGTGGGGTCACCCATGCCAGACAGGTCAAAGGGTAGAGGCCAGACTAAGAGTGGTCCACTCGTCCTCCTGGTTCGGGGGTTCAGCTCGGGGATAACAACCCTGACCAGTCAAACAAAACTGTTACTGAAACAGCAATGAAGAATCATAGAAACATAGAAACATAGAAAATAGGTGCAGGAGTAGGCCATTCGGCCCTTCGAGCCTGCACCGCCATTTATTATGATCATGGCTGATCCTCCAACTCAGAACCCCGCCCCAGCCTTCCCTCCATACCCCCTGACCCCTGTAGCCACAAGGGCCATATCTAACTCCCTCTTAAGTATAGCCAATGAACTGGCCTCAACTGTTTCCTGTGGCAGAGAATTCCACAGATTCACCACTCTCTGTGTGACGAAGTTTTTCCTCATCTCGGTCCTAAAAGGCTTCCCCTCTATCCTCAAACTGTGACCCCTCGTTCTAGACCTCCCCAACATCAGGAACAATCTTCCTGCATCTAGCCTGTCCAATCCCTTTAGGATCTTATACGTTTCAATCAGATCCCCCCTCAATCTTCTAAATTCCAACGAGTACAAGCCCAGTTCATCCAGTCTTTCTTCATATGAAAGTCCTGCCATCCCAGGAATCAATCTGGTGAACCTTCTTTGTACTCCCTCTATGGCAAGGATGTCTGTCCTCAGATTAGGGGACCAAAACTGCACACAATACTCCAGGTGTGGTCTCACCAAGGCCTTCTACAACTGCAGTAGTACCTCCCTGCTCCTGTACTCGAATCCTCTCGCTATAAATGCCAGCATACCATTCGCCTTTTTCACCGCCTGCTGTACCTGCATGCCCACTTTCAATGACTGGTGTATAATGACACCCAGGTCTCGTTGCACCTCCCCTTTTCCTAATCGGCCACCATTCAGATAATAATCTGTTTTCCTATTTTTGCCACCAAAGTGGATAACTTCACGTTTATCCACATTAAATTGCATCTGCCATGAATTTGCCCACTCACCCAACCTATCCAAGTCACCCTGCATCCTCTTAGCATCCTCCTCACTGCTAACACTGCCACCCAGCTTCGTGTCATCCGCAAACTTGGAGATGCTGCATTTAATTCCCTCATCCAAGTCATTAATATATATTGTAAACAACTGGGGTCCCAGCACTGAGCCTTGCGGTACCCCACTAGTCACCGCCTGCCATTCTGAAAAGGTCCTGTTTATTCCCACTCTTTGCTTCCTGTCTGCTAACCAATTCTCCACCCACACCAATACCTTACCCCCAATACCATGTGCTTTAAGTTTGCACACTAATCTCCTGTGTGGGACCTTGTCAAAAGCCTTTTGAAAATCCAAATATACCACGTCCACTGATTCTCCCCTATCCACTCTACTAGTTACATCCTCAAAAAATTCTATGAGATTCATCAGACATGATTTTCCTTTCACAAATCCATGCTGACTTTGTCCGATCATTTCACCGCTTTCCAAATGTGCTGTTATCACATCCTTGATAACTGACTCCAGCAGTTTCCCCACCACCGATGTTAGGCTAACCGGTCTATAATTCCCCGGTTTCTCTCTCCCTCCTTTTTTAAAAAGTGGAGTTACATTAGCCACCCTCCAATCCTCAGGAACTAGTCCAGAATCTAACGAGTTTTGAAAAATTATCACTAATGCATCCACTATTTCTTGGGCTACTTCCTTAAGCACTCTAGGATGCAGACCATCTGGCCCTGGGGATTTAGGACCTTCATTGCTGCCTGAAACACCAGCATGTAACGGGCAGCTAAATCAAAATCAGAATCAGGTTTAAAATCATCAGCATAGGCCATGAAATTTGTTAACTTTACGGCGGCAGTACATTGCAATACATGATAATAGAGAGAAACAAAAAAAAACTGAATTACAGTAAATATATATAGTATATATTAAATAGTTAAACTAAATAAGTAGTGCAAAAATAGAAATAAAAAATTAGTAGTGTTCACGGGTTCAATGTCCATTCAGGAATCGGATGGCAGAGGGGAAGAGGCTGTTCTAGAACGGAGTGTGTGTCTTCGGGCTTCCGTACCTCCTTCCTGATGGTCGCAATGGGAGTAAGGCCTAACCTGGGTGGTGGTGGTCCTTAATGATGGATGTCGCCCCTTTGAGGCATCGCTCCTTGAAGCAATCCTATATACTGCGGAGATTACCATCAGCCTCAAGGACAGCTTCCACCCTCCTGCTAAACTTCTAACCTGGGCCCTCTGCTCCCAGTGGATCATCGGCCATCAATTACCTCCTGTCTCCGTCGTCCTCTGAAGCTGATGGTATGGTTGGAGTTCATCAATGTTTCTGTGATCCGTTGTATATCCCCTGTACAGGGGATTGGCTTGTACAGATTCACCAGAGCCCTGTTGTCTGGACTTAACCGTTTCCACACTCCGGACAGGGACGTAGGGCCAGACTCCATCGTTACTAGTCTGAACTGTCCCCCAATAGACTCTTGCCCTCACAATCTACCTCGTCGTGGCCTTTGCACCTTATTGTCAGCCTGCACTGCCCTTTCTCTGGAACTGTAACACTCTATTCTGTGTTCTGTTATTGTTTTACCTGGTACTCTCTCAATGCACTGAGTAATGAATTGAAGCGTATAAGTGGTATACAAGACTAGTGACCAATTTAGTTTTGTCACAAACCCCGTGATGGGAATAAAGAACCAGCAGAGATGGAAAACACTTTGGAGTCCAGTATTGCTATAAACTAATAATATTTATTAGTAACTACAATACAGCAATACAGCAATATAAATGTAGATAAATCAAACAGGTTAGCAATGATTATATATATATATAAGTAAGTATATCAGAAGTGTGGAAATATATGTATGAAAAACCAAGCTTCTTTAAGTCTAGGGGTGAAAAGATGGTCTTACGATGATGAGTAAAGTTCAGTTTAGTTCATGGTATTTGGTTGAGTAGTGATGGAGAGAGAGAGAGGGAGTGATTTGAGTCTTCAGGTGAACTGATGCCGTCAATCTCCTCGTTGTCCTTCCGAAATCCTTTCAAAGTCACCGACTGTGACTTTAACAAGGGGACCAGTTTTCTGTGGTGGAGCTATTCCCCCAGGCGAGGGTGGACACATGGACAACTCCTCACCAGTCACCCCTTTCCTCTTTCCATTGCAAGAGCGACTGATCAATCTGCCTGATCAATCCTCCAAAACCCACTTTTTCTGCGGGCACAACAATGCTCATTCAGTGTCCAAAACATGTGTCTGAGGTCTATCATCTGACCTCCTACTTTATCTTCTCGTGCTGAGCATCAACTGTCACTCAAATAACTCCTCCTTCCTCTCTCTGTGAAGAAATGCAAGCAGGCAAAAGTCCTTGAGAAGTGTCAACAACCCGCCGAAAATCATAACATTGAGTGTCCATTAAATAACGCCGCCTTCGGTCACCATAGAAACTTACGATCTGCTCGGTGCCATCTCCAACTCCAACTCAGCAGGAATCCAAAAGTTACTTCCAGTGCCTTAAAGTGATAGTCCAACAGTTAGTCTTCATCTCTCTCTCTCTTTTCAAAACAACATGTCGGTGTTAAATAACTCTCTCTCTCTCTCTCTCTCTTTTCAAAAGCACAGTTCATAGGGGTAATTCAGGACCCCGTCACAGTTTATTCCCTGGAATGTAGGAGATTGAGGGGGCAGGTGACCTGACAGAGGTATATAAGATCACGAGGCATAGACAAGGTAAAAGTACATAGTCTTTTTTCTCCCAGGGAGGGGGCTGCTTTAAAACAAGAGGGAACAGGTTTAAACTCAGAGGTGAGAGACACCAGGAGCATCTTCTTCACAGAGGGGGTGAAACGAGCGGCCAGAAATACTGGTTGAGGCGGCCACACTAGCAACATTTAAAAACCATGTCCTGCCCTGTAGATCAGCAGATGGACAAGGAGAGGAGAGGAGATGGGGAGGTGGGACCAGCTCACTGGGCAACATGGCCAGCGTGAACAAGTTGGGCAACGGTCTGTATCTGTGCCATATGTCTCCAGGGTATATTGTGCCCAACACTTCCCATAGTAAGACCATAAGATACAGAAGCAAAATTAGGCCATTTGGCCCATCGAGTCTGCTCTGCCATTTCATCATGGCTGATCCATTTCCCTCTCAGCCCCAATCTCCTGCCTTCTGCCCATATCCCTTTGTGCCCTGACTAATCAAGAACCTATCAACCTCTGCCTTATGTGATACCCTGCATTAAGACCATGCTTTATTTTATTAATACAGATATGTTGTTTTCTCAAAATGCAACAAGCATTCCTTTAATTATATTATACAATTGAATACTTAAAATAAAAAAAATCAGTTGATTGATAAGTTAAGGTTGTTGAATTAGCCAATGGGATTTGTCTTGGGAACATTCTAGAGAAAATGTTGAAAAAGAGCAGGTTACCATTTTGTGGAGAGTGCATTGAAAAAGAGCAGGACAGCCATTTTGTGGAGAGAGTGTAGGAAAAGAGCAGGACGGCCATTTTGAAGAAGCAGAAAGAAGGAAAATAGAAACAGACGATGAACTTTGCAGAAGAACATAGTGAAACACTCACAGAACCCATCTGAAAGGACAGATAACACACATCAAAGTTGCTGGTGAACGCAGAACGGCCAGGCAGCATCTCTAGGAAGAGGTGCAGTCGACGTTTCAGGCCGAGACCCCTCGTCAGGACTAACTGAAGGAAGAGTTAGTAAGAGATTTGAAAGTGGGAGGGGAGGGGGAGATCCAAAATGATAGGAGAAGACAGGAGGGGGAGGGATGGAGCCAAGAGCTGGACAGGTGATCGGCAAAAGGGATACAAGAGGATCATGGGACAGGAGATCCGGGAAGAAAGACAAGGGGTGGGGGGGACCCAGAGGATGGGCAAGGAGTATAGTCAGAGGGACAGAGGGAGAAAAAGGAGAGAGAGAGAAAGAATGTGTGCATAAAAGTAAGCAACAGATGAGGTATGAGGGGAGGGTGGGGCCTTAGCGGAAGTTAGAGAAGTCGATGTTCATGCCATCTCCCCCTCCCCCTCGTACCCCATCTTTTTTTTTCTCTTTGCTGCTCTTCTACTGCTCTTTTTCAGTACCGTGAGTAAATGGAGTGAAGCAAACTGGATTGATTACTCAACAATGAGCTCCAACGATTATGTGCACATTATAGACTGATTATATACAAAATAAAGAAAAGGGCTACCCTTTAAATATATATAGGTCCTTTATTTTGTCATGTTATTTTATCTGTTATGGCTTAAAATACTTTGTCAATACAATTTCAATCAAAGTTTATACTGGTGTGAGTTAAATTATTATTTTCTGGCAAATTTCCATGTGTGTTAGAGTTTGTACAGTAATTGCCTCGGATTTCCTTTAGAAGGAACATTAAAACTTTATGTTTATGTTTACCCAAATCATATTTTCCCTGGACATATCTATTTATTGGAAATCACTACTCCCATGAATTGTTGAGTTATGTTGCTGTTAGCTTTTATTCACAGTAACAGCTAACTCATTACAAGCAAGCGGTGAGAGGGTTACATTTAAATACGCACAATGGCTTAGTCATAGTCATAGTCAGTCATAGTCATAGTCATACTTTATTGATCCTGTGGGAAATTGGTTTTCGTTACAGTTGCACCATAAATAATAAATAGTAATAGAACCATAAACAGTTAAATAGTTAAATTGGCCTGTGGCAATGAATTCCACAGATTCTCCACTTTCTGCCTGAAGAAATTGCTCCTCATTTCCATTCTTGGTGGAGAGTAGAGAGAGTCTGGAATGTAGTGCCAGAGGTGGTGGTGGAAGCAGATATGCCCATACTACGTATACATCTACACTACGCCGGATAATTTTGAAAACGCCGGTTTCGAGTAAAAACGTCCACACTAAGTGTTTTTAAAAGTGTCTCTGTCCACATTAGACGGATATTTGGGCGAATCTCCGCATACCGGGCATGCGCAGGACACACAGAAAACAAGCGAAGAGGAAACTATATACTTACTCTTAGCACATGGATGTAGGAGATATGTGAGGTTCAGAGACAGAATCAGGTTTATTATCACCGGCATGTGACGTGAAATTTGTTAACTTAGCAGCAGCAGTTCAATACAATGCATAATATAGAAGAAAAAAATAAAATAAAATAATAATAAATAAACAAATAAATAAATTACAGTATACGTATATTGAATAGATTACAAATTGTGCTAAAAACAGAAATAATATATATTAAAATAGTGAGGCAGTGTCCAAGGATTCAATGACCATGTAGGGATCAGATGGCAGAGGGAAAGAAGCTGTTCTTGAATTGCTGAGTGTGTGCCTGTCAGAATGCTCTCCATGGTACATCTATAGAAGCTTTTGAGTGTATTTGTTGACACACCAAATCTCTTCAAACTCCTAATGAAGTTTAGCTGCTCTCTTCTTTATAACTGCATCGATATGTTGGGACCAGGTTAGGTCCTCAGAGATCTTGACGCCCAGAAACTTGAAACTGCTCACTCTCTCCACTTCTGATCCCTCTATGAGGATTGGTATGTGTTCCTTCGTCTTACCCTTCCTGAAGTCCACAATCAGCTCTTTCGCCTTACTGATGTTGAGTGCCAGGTTGTTGCTGTGGCACCACTCCACTAGTTGGTATATCTCACGCCCCCTCGTCACCACCTGAGATTCTAAAATTTACAGATGGTATTTGAGCTGTGCCTAGCCACACAGTCATGTGTATATAGAGAGTAGAGCAGTGAGATAAGCACACACCCCTGAGGTGCACCAGTGTTGATCGTCAGTGAGGAGAAGATATTGTCACCAATCCGCACAGGTTCTGGTCTTCCAGTTCGGAAATTGAGGATCCATTTGCAGAGGGATGTACAGAGGCCCAGGTTCTGCAACTGCTCAATCAGGATTGTGGGAATGATGGTATTAAATCTGAGCTACAGTCGATGAACAGCATTCTGACATAGGTGTTTGCGTTGTCCAGGTGGTCTAAAGCCATGTGGAGAGCCACTGAGATTGCATCTGCCATTGACCTACTGTGGTGATAGGCAAATTGCAATGGGTCCAGGTCCTGGCTGAGGCAGGAGTTCAGTCTAGTCATGACCAACCTCTCAAAGCATTTCATCACTGTCAATGGTGAGTGCTACCGGGCGATAGTCATTAAGGCAGCTCCCATTATTCTTCTTAGACACTGGTGTAATTGTTGCCTTTTTGAAGCAAGTGGGAACTTCCACCTGTAGCAGTGAGATGTTGAAAATGTCCTTGAGTACTCCAGCCAGATTTTCAGAGCCTTACCAGGTAGTCCATCAGGACCTTCTGCTGGCATATGTAATGAAATGTGTTGTCTTTGCAGCAGCAGGACAACGCAATATATAATAATAATGTATTACGTATTATGTGTAACATATAAAAATATTTTTCTATACATAAAATAGTTAAATTAAATAAAAAACAAAAATAGAAATAAAAAAGTAGTGAGGTAGTGTTCATGGGTTCAATGACCATTCAGAAATCAGAGGGCAGAGGGAAAGAATCGCTGAGTGTGTGCCTTCAGGCTTCTGTACCTCCTTCCTGATGGTAGCCATGACAACAATACGTGACCTTAGGAGATGATGGATGGAGCCAGGAACTTGAAGTTGCTCATTCTTTCCACTTCTGATCCCTCATTTTAGAAGCACTGCTCCTTGAAAATATCCTGGACACTGTGGAGGCTAGTACCCATGATGGAGCTGACTGAGTTTACAACTCTCTGCAGCTTATTTTGATCCTCTGCAGTAGCCCCCTCCCTCCCTCCAATACCGGACGGTGATGCAGCCAGTTAGAATGCTCTTCATGGCACATCCGTAGAAATTTACAAGTGTTTTAGTGACAAACCAAATCTCCTCAAACTCCAAATGAAATATAACTGCTGTTGTGCCTTCTTTGTAGCTGCATCAATATGTTTTGTCCAGGATAGACTGTCAGAGAAGTTGATAGCCTGGAAGTTGGAATTGCTCATCTTTTCTGTTTCTGGTCTCTCCACGAGGACTACCCAGAGTAGCTGGAAAGAGTTTTTGAAAGTGAGTGGTTGGTGCGTGGAATGCACTGCCTGAGTCAGTGGTGGAGGCAGATACACTGATGAAGTTTAAGAGACTACTAGACAGGTATATGGAGGAATTTAAGGTAGAGGGTTATATTGGAGGCAGGGTTTAAGGGTCCGCACAACATTGTGGGCTGAAGGGCCTGTACTGTGCTGTACTATTCTATGTTCTATGTTCTCTGTAAAGTGAGTCGGTAGGTCATGGAATCAATTCAGATTCGTGGAAAGTGAAGTTTTCCACGTTGGTTCAGGAGCCTAATGGTATGATAACTCTAATAACAGACCCTAACTGTTCCTCAGCCTGGTAGCGTGGAACTGGAAGCTTCTGTACCTCCCTTCCAATGGTACTAGAGAGACGAGGGCCTGCTACGTTCACCAGCAACTTTGATGTGTGTTGCTTGAATTTCCAGCATCTGCAGAATTCCTGTTGTTTGAGGGCCTGATTTGGTTGGGGTGATTGCTGTGTATTTAATATTTCAGTAATATTTGAGTACTGTTGTAAATATATTGTTTGATCAAGCATTCTTGTTCATTTAAACAATTAATTATGGGTTATATGTATAAATAACCGGCCGGCGTTGTAGTGGCTTCCGCACCAGACTTTGAGGTGAGCGGTCGCAGGTTCGAGTCCGGCCGGCTCCTTGCACGCTTTCCACCCGTGCTGGGTTGAGCATCGAGCTGGCAACTCGGCCTCGTAAAGAACAGACAAATGCCAAAATACGGCAAGGTTGCCTCCCTGTGTGTGGAGAGGAACAACAACAAACGTAGAAATAAGTGAATTGGATACGTCATCACACTACCACGTGATAATGTGCGCCTGGCTTAAAGCAAACATGAAATTAGGCTCACATATCAGACTCCCGTGTCTTCAGGTCAAGATAATTGTGAGTTAACTATATACATGTATTTAGACAATATTTCCTCAAACCAGGGTGTGAAGCACAGAGGCAGATATAACACACGATAACTTATGAAGGTAAGGATAAAATCTACAGATGAATCACACATAAATAACAAACTAAAGTGCATTAATGTTAAATATTGTAAGGTGTGAAACAGATCAACCGGCAACACTTCGAATATGATGTGACAGGGAGTTCAGAAGCCTAATGCCCTGGAGGAAGAAACTGCTTCTCATCCTGATCCTCATTTCTTTTGGGCAACCTAGTCTCCCGCCTGATGGTAGAAAGTCAAAGACGATACTGGATGGATGGGTGGGATCCTGATGGGTGCAGAAACCTGATTGGATGAGGACTAACCAATCAGGAGGGACTGGCTCTGGGGGTATAAATACCACCGGACTAGACATGCCCAGGCATCATCCCTGAAGAAGATGGCAGAGTCTTAACGTCAGTCAAAATCAACACATGGATCTGGCTGGAAGCTCCAGAAGAGTTTATGCATCATATGCATTGGGAAAGCACTAGATGCTTTTTTATATATAATTAATTTGTAATAAAATCTCCAATACTAAAAATCAGGCAATGGAGTGGGCTTAAAATGGATAGACCATCAGGGAGGAGGTACAGAACCCTGAAGACCCACACTCTACATTTTAGGAACAGCTTCTTTCCCTCCCCCATCAGATTTCATGAACCCAAAAGCTCAAAGTACATTTATTATCAAAGTATGTATACATTATACAACCTTGAGATTCGTCCCCTTACAGGCAGCCACAAAACAAAGAGACCCAAAAGAACCCATAAAAGAAAAAAAAAACACCGTTAAACACCCGATGTGCAGAGAGAAAAAAAAAACATCATGTAAATTATAAAAGTAAGCAAATAGGATTCAGAACAAAAGTTAGTCCTCAGATACGAAGCCTGCAGCAGGCCGCAGCCTCAGCCTCAGTTCAGTGCCGAGCCGAGCAGGCACAGCAGAGCAGTGGGCATAACCAGTCTGACCCTTGCCTCTTGTCCCAACATGCTGCCTTTTCAATCCATGAAGACCACCTCGTTGCTTTGCTCTTCCCCGGCACTTTTTTATCTATGTTTTACGAGGGTGATTGATAAGTTCGTGTCCTAAGGTAGAAGGAGATGAAGTTATTAACTTCAAACTTTCTGCATAATCACTCAAAGAGTTGAACTGCACGTGCTGTAACGAGAGCGTCTTGGACCTCCAGGTGGTCCGTAGCAGGGGTGATTGATAAGTTCGTAGCCTGAGGTAGAAGGGGATGAGTTACACAGCTCTTGTTACACGCACGTGCAGTTCAACTCTTTGAGTGAAAGTTTGAAGTTAATAACTCATCTCCTTCTACATTAGGCCACAAACTTATCAATCACCCCTCGTATATATTTCTTAATGTAGCTGCCACAAAATAAATTTCACAATGTATATCAGTGATAATAACTGGATTCTGATTCTAATCCTCTTTGATAAATATTTATTTTATTCAGGAGTTACAGTGCAACTGGACAGGGTACTGGTGAGGCCGCACCTGGAGTACTGAGTGTGGTTCCAGTCTCCCTATTTGAGGAAGGATATACTGGCTTTGAAGGCCGAGCATGGGAGGTTCACCAGGTTAATTCTGGAGATGAGGGGGTTAACCGATGAGGAGATTGAGTTGGCTGGGACTGTCATCACTGGAATTCCAAAGAATGAGAGGGGATCTTAGAGAAACATATAAAAGAGACAGTTAAGATAATCCTGATGAAGGATCTCGGCCCGCAACGTCAACTGTTCATTCATTTCCACAGATGCTGCCTGACCTGCTGAGTTCCTCCAGTACTTTGTGTGTGTTGCTTTGGATTTCTGGCATCCACAGATTTTCTCGTGTTCAGATGAGACAGACTAGAATGCAGGGAATAGATTTAGGATGGAAATGAGGAGAAACTGCTTTTCCCACAGAATCGTGAATCTGTGGAATTCTATGCCCAGGGAGGCAGTAGAGGCTTTGTTTTTATCGTGTTTTCATGGCAAGATACGGAAGTAGATTGCCAGGCCTTTCTTCCCTGCAGGTACTGCGGCTGCCCAGGTGGGATGCAGCCAGATTTGAACTCAGGACCATCCATCTCAAACTCCAGTGCTGATGCCACTACACCATCGGACGGCTACGTCATTCAGCCAGAGTTGGACAGATTTTTGCACAGCAGGGGAATTAAGGACTCTGGGGAAAGAGACAGGGAGGCAGAGTGATAATTCATCATCTTACTGAATGGTGAAGTAGGCAATTTCCAGAGGGCCAATGCTGTAAGAGGAATATTACCAGCGGTTTTGAGCCCCTGATCTAAGAAAGGATGTAGTGGCATTGGAGAGAGTCCGGAGGGAGCTCAGGAGAATGATTCTGGCAGTGACGGGGTTATGCTATAAGGAGCTCTTGATGGCTCTGAGCCTGTGCTCACTGGAGTTCAGAAGAATGATGGGGGGGGGTGGGGGGGGTGGATGTCATTGAAAGCTTCTGAATATTGAAAGGCCTGGAGTGGACATGGACAGCATGTTTCCAATACTGGGAGAGAATGGACCAGAGGGAAGAGCCTGAGAATACACAGGCGCCCCTTTAGAACAGAGGATTTCTTTCGCTGGAGGATAATGAATCTGTGTTGAACTTGCCTATTTAAAGTAGTGGTTGATAGGATCCTGATTAACCAGGGCATCAAAGGTTATGGGGAGAAGGCGCGAGAATGGGGCTGAGAGGCAAAATAAATCAGCCATGAAGGAATGGTGGGGCAGTCTGGATGGGCCGAATGGCGTGATACTGTTCATCAGAATTATGGAATAAAGATCAATTGTGGCAAAACTCTCCCTGATACGGAAACTGTCGAGTCCAGGCGGAATTCTCATAAATCTCTTGCGCACCAGTTCCAGCTCGGCAATGTCTTTCCAATAACAGAATGAGTGACAATGGACACAGTAGGTCCCTGCGTGAAGTCCTGTGACCCACTGCATTTTGGTAGCCTTTGTTCTTGCACGTAATGCATCCGAGGGTGTGATCGCTCGGGCGGAAAAGGTCCCCTCTCTGGTGAATCTGTTAATCTCCCACCGCAGTCCAGAGTGTGGTCAGACTCATGGAATTTCTCTCTTTCAGGTTTACCGACGGGGGAAGCACAATTCCGTAAGTTCCAACGAGATCCCGACGGGCTCACACGGAGTTTCCCACTTCGAAGTTGTGTGGGGAGACGGGTTAACCCTCGAAGATGTCCTCCTGGCTTTGAGAGGGGTAGTGAGGAGGGAGCTGTGTGGGTGGGGGTGAGGAGTGAATGCTGTGGGAGGGGGTGAGGAGGGAGTAGTGTGGGGGTGAGGGAGCAGTTTGGGACGGGTTGAGGAGGGAGCGCTGAGGGATGGGGATGGGGAAGGAATGCTGTGGGAGGGGGTAAGGAGGTAATGCTGTGGGAGGGGGGAAGGAGGTAACGCTGTGGGAGGGGGTGAGGAGGTAACGCTGTGGGAGGGGGTGAGGAGTGAATGCTGTGGGAGGGGGTGAGGAGGGAGCTGTGTGGGGAGGGAGTGAGGAGGGAACACTGTGGGAGAGGGTGAGGAGGGAGTAGTGCGGGGTTGAGGGAGCAGTTTGGGGCGGGTTGAGGAGGGAGCACTGAGGGATGGGGATGGGGAAGGAATGCTGTGGGAGGGGGTGAAGAGGGAGCTTTGTGAGGGGGGTGAGGAGAGAGCAGTGTTGGGGGTGAGGAGGGAATGCTGTGGGAGGCGTGAGGAGGGGACGCTGTGGGAGGGGGTGAGGAGGGAACGCTGTGGGAGGGTGGTGAGGAGGTAACGCTGTGGGAGGGGGAGAGGAGGGAAGGAGATTCTCTGGTTTCTACCCTTCCTCAAAACCGGAATTGACTTCGGATCTGGCCGCTTCTGTCCACAATTACCCAGGAATGTTTGACCAGTGGAATGTGCCCAGCTGATAGAGAATCACTTCCTTGTGGCAAAACACCAGCTCCCCTCACACCCAGAAACTCTCCACACACCCACTCTGCCATCCCAGCACACGCTGGGATCTGCTCACCCTCACACAGGTAGAGACGACTGCCGGTAAATAGCAGGCCTGTCATTGTACTCATGACAGTGATGTTAGGTCAGACATCTCCACGCAGGTTCCAGTACACAGCAATTCCAGCAGTGGTACCTCACAGCCTGCCAATCCCACCAGGCTGGGAACCCAGTACACCCATTCCCAGCAGAGTGCCAACCCACAGCTTCCTGATCCCAGCAGAGTAGTGCCCTAATACATTCCAGTCCCAGCACGCAGATCCCAGTAGATGGTGACTACTATCGAAGATGTGGAATCGATATGGGTAGAGCTGCGTAACACTAAGGGGCAGAAGACGCTGGTGGGAGTTGTGTACAGGCCACCTAACAGTAGTAGTGAGGTCGGAGATGGTATTAAACAGGAAATTAGAAATGTGTGCAATAAAGGAACAGCAGTTATAATGGGTGACTTCAATCTACATGTAGACTGGGTGAACCAAATTGGTAAAGGTGCTGAGGAAGAGGATTTCTTGGAATGTATGCGGGATGGTTTTTTGAACCAACATGTCGAGGAACCGACTAGAGAGCAGGCTATTCTGGACTGGGTTTTGAGCAATGAGGAAGGGTTAATTAGCGATCTTGTCGTGAGAGGCCCCTTGGGTAAGAGTGACCATAATATGGTGGAATTCTTCATTAACATGGAGAGTGACGTAGTTAATTCAGAAACAAAGGTTCTGAACTTAAAGAGGGGTAACTTTGAAGGTATGAGACATGAATTAGCTAAGATAGACTGGCAAATGACACTTAAAGGGTTGACAGTGGATACGCAATGGCAAGCATTTAAAGGTTGCATGGATGAACTACAACAATTGTTCATCCCAGTTTGGCAAAAGAATAAATCAAGGAAGGTAGTGCACCCGTGGCTGACAAGAGAAATTAGGGATAGTATCAATTCCAAAGAAGTAGCATACAAATTAGCCAGAGAAAGTGGCTCACCTGAGGACTGGGAGAAATTCAGAGTTCAGCAGAGGAGGACAAAGGGCTTAATTAGGAAGGGGAAAAAAGATTATGAGAGAAAACTGGCAGAGAACATAAAAACAGACTGTAAAAGCTTTTATAGATATGTAAAAAGGAAAAGACTGATAAAGACAAATGTAGGTCCCCTGCAAACAGAAACAGGTGAATTGATTATGGGGAGCAAGGACATGGCAGACCAATTGAATAATTACTTTGGTTCTGTCTTCACTAAGGAGGACATAAATAATCTTCCAGAAATAGTAAGGGACAGAGGGTCCAGTGAGATGGAGGAACTGAGCGAAATACATGTTAGTAGGGAAGTGGTGTTAGGTAAATTGAAGGGATTGAAGGCAGATAAATCCCCAGGGCCAGATGGTCTGCATCCCAGAGTGCTTAAGGAAGTGGCCCAAGAAATAGTGGATGCATTAGTGATAATTTTTCAAAACTCGTTAGATTCTGGACTAGTTCCTGAGGATTGGAGGGTGGCTAATGTAACCCCACTTTTTAAAAAAGGAGGGAGAGAGAAACCGGGGAATTATAGGCCGGTTAGCCTAACGTCGGTGGTGGGGAAACTGCTGGAGTCAGTTATCAAGGATGTGATAACAGCACATTTGGAAAGCGGTGAAATGATCGGACAAAGTCAGCATGGATTTGTGAAAGGAAAATCATGTCTGACGAATCTCATAGAATTTTTTGAGGATGTAACTAGTAGAGTGGATAGGGGAGAACCAGTGGATGTGGTATATTTGGATTTTCAAAAGGCTTTTGACAAGGTCCCACACAGGAGATTAGTGTGCAAACTTAAAGCACACGGTATTGGGGGTAAGGTATTGGTGTGGGTGGAGAATTGGTTAGCAGACAGGAAGCAAAGAGTGGGAATAAACGGGACCTTTTCAGAATGGCAGGCGGTGACTAGTGGGGTACCGCAAGGCTCAGTGCTGGGACCCCAGTTGTTTACAATATATATTAATGACTTGGATGAGGGAATTAAATGCAGCATCTCCAAGTTTGCAGATGACACAAAGCTGGGTGGCAGTGTTAGCAGTGAGGAGGATGCTAAGAGGATGCAGGGTGACTTGGATAGGTTGGGTGAGTGGGCAAACTCATGGCAGATGCAATTTAATGTGGATAAATGTGAAGTTATCCACTTTGGTGGCAAAAATAGGAAAACAGATTATTATCTGAATGGTGGCCGATTAGGAAAAGGGGAGGTGCAACGAGACCTGGGTGTCATTATACACCAGTCATTGAAAGTGGGCATGCAGGTACAGCAGGCGGTGAAAAAGGCGAACGGTATGCTGGCATTTATAGCGAGAGGATTCGAGTACAGGAGCAGGGAGGTACTACTGCAGTTGTACAAGGCCTTGGTGAGACCACACCTGGAGTATTGTGTGCAGTTTTGGTCCCCTAATCTGAGGAAAGACATCTTTGCCATAGAGGGAGTACAAAGAAAGTTCACCAGATTGATTCCTGGGATGGCAGGTCTTTCATATGAAGAAAGACTGGATGAACTGGGCTTGTACTCGTTGGAATTTAGAAGATTGAGGGGGGATCTGATTGAAACGTATAAGATCCTAAAGGGATTGGACAGGCTAGATGCGGGAAGATTGTTCCCGATGTTGGGGAGGTCTAGAACGAGGGGTCACAGTTTGAGGATAGAGGGGAAGCCTTTTAGGACCGAGGTTAGGAAAAACTTCTTCACACAGAGAGTGGTGAATCTGTGGAATTCTCTGCCACAGCAAACTGTTGAGGCCAGTTCATTAGCTATGTTTAAAAGGAAGTTAGATATGGCCCTTGTGGCTACAGGGGTCAGGGGGTATGGAGGGAAGGCTGGGTTCTGAGTTGGATGATCAGCCATGATCATAATAAATGGCGGTGCAGGCTCGAAGGGCCGAATGGCCTACTCCTGCACCTATTTTCTATGTTTCTATGTTTCTAAACCCTGATCCCAGCAGAGGTGTTCCCCAGTACACTCTAGTCCCAGCAGATAGGAGTCCCAATATACCCTTGTCCCAGCAGACAGGGATCCCAGTAGACCCTGGTTCCAGCAGACAGGGATCCCAACAGAAACTGCAGTAAGCAAACTGGCACCCTGGTCCCAGGAAAGAGGAGTCATTGTAAAGCTCCCAGTAGATACTGACTTCATCAGAACTGGGTCACCGTATACGCTAATCGCAGCAAAGTTAGTTCAGTGCACCCTGATCCCAGTGAGGAGGGGAAACAGATGCGTGCAATGCCCAGTCCCGTGTGTCTGATCCAAGGTCCCAAAGGGGACGATGGGATGAGAGATGATAATGTGGTCGATGCCCAGCCCCGGGGAGGGAGAGGGCGGCGTGTCCGACGCCCAGCCCCGGGGAGGGAGAGGGCGGTCTGTCCGATGTCCAGTCCCGGGGAGGGAGAGGGCGGCGTGTCCGACGCCCAGCCCCGGGAAGGGAGAGGGCGGCGTGTCCGACGCCCAGCCCCGGGAAGGGAGAGGGCGGTGTGTCGGATACCCAGCCCCGGGGAGGGAGAGGGCGGTCTGTCCGACGCCCAGTCCCGGGGAGGGAGAGGGCGGTGTGTCGGATACCCAGTCCCGGGGAGGGAGAGGGCGGTGTGTCTGATGCCCAGTCCCGGGGAGGGAGAGGGCGGTGTGTCGGATACCCAGTCCCGGGGAGGGAGAGGGCAGTCTGTCCGATGTCCAGTCCCGGGGAGGGAGAGGGCGGTGTGTCGGATACCCAGTCCCGGGGAGGGAGAGGGCGGTGTGTCGGATACCCAGTCCCGGGGAGGGAGAGGGCGGTGTGTCTGATACCCAGTCCCGGGGAGGGAGAGGGCGGTGTGTCCGATGTCCAGTCCCGGGGAGGGAGAGGGCAGGCTGTCCGATGTCCAGTCCCGGGGAGGGAGAGGGCGGTGTGTCCGATGTCCAGTCCCGGGGAGGGAGAGGGCGGTGTGTCGGATACCCAGTCCCGCGGTTAGGAGGTGACGTTGCCGTGGGTTACATGACATTAATTGGTTCTCTCTTGCTTTTTCAGCCTGTGGGCGTCGTGTGATCAGAAATCGGATCGTGGGGGGGACGGACGCGATGGAGGGAGATTGGCCTTGGCAAGTCAGCATTCATCTCAACAACAAACACATTTGCGGAGGCACACTCATTTCCCCAGAATGGGTCTTAACGGCAGCACATTGTATGGAAAGGTAGGGGTCACGCATGCCTCACTGATCATCCCCAAGTGTCAACAAGATCACCGTGTAGTTCACGTCGAATTGGACGGTGTGGAGGGAGATTCACTCTGTGTCTGACCCCGGGAGTGTGTGATGGGACGGTGTGGAGGGAGTTTCACTCTGTGTCTGACCCCGGGAGTGTGTGATGGGACGGTGTGGAGGGAGTTTCACTCTGTGTCTGACCCCGGGAGTGTGTGATGGGACGGTGTGGAGGGAGTTTCACTCTGTGTCTGACCCCGGGAGTGTGTGATGGGTCGGTGTGGAGGGAGATTCACTCTGTGTCTGACCCCGGGAGTGTGTGATGGGACGGTGTGGAGGGAGTTTCACTCTGTGTCTGACCCCGGGAGTGTGTGATGGGACGGTGTGGAGGGAGATTCACTCTGTGTCTGACCCCGGGAGTGTGTGATGGGACGGTGTGGAGGGAGTTTCACTCTGTGTCTGACCCCGGGAGTGTGTGATGGGACGGTGTGGAGGGAGTTTCACTCTGTGTCTGACCCCGGGAGTGTGTGATAGGACGGTGTGGAGGGAGTTTCACTCTGTGTCTGACCCCGGGAGTGTGTGATGGGACGGTGTGGAGGGAGATTCACTCTGTGTCTGACCCCGGGGGTGTGTGATGGGACGGTGTGGAGGGAACTTCACTCTGTGTCTGACCCCGGGAGTGTGTGATGGGACGGTGTGGAGGGAGTTTCACTCTGTGTCTGACCCCGGGAGTGTGTGATGGGACGGTGTGGAGGGAGTTTCACTCTGTGTCTGACCCCGGGAGTGTGTGATGGGACGGTGTGGAGGGAGATTCACTCTGTGTCTGACCCCGGGAGTGTGTGATGGGACGGTGCGGAGGGAGCTTCACTCTGTGTCTGACCCCGGCAGTGCGTGATGGGACAGTGTGGAGGGAGATTCACTCTGTGCCTGACCCCGGGAGTGTGTGATGGGACGGTGTGGAGGAAGATTCACTCTGTGTCAGACCCCGGGAGTGTGTGATGGGACAGTGTGGAGGGAGCTTCACTCTGTGTCTGACACCGGGAGTGAGTGATGGGACGGTGTGGAGGGAACTTCACTCTGTGTCTGACCCCGGGAGTGTGTGATGGGACGGTGTGGAGGGAGTTTCACTCTGTGTCTGACCCCGGGAGTGTGTGATGGGACGGTGTGGAGGGAGTTTCACTCTGTGTCTGACCCCGGGAGTGTGTGATGGGACGGTGTGGAGGGAGATTCACTCTGTGTCTGACCCCGGGAGTGTGTGATGGGACGGTGCGGAGGGAGCTTCACTCTGTGTCTGACCCCGGCAGTGCGTGATGGGACAGTGTGGAGGGAGATTCACTCTGTGCCTGACCCCGGGAGTGTGTGATGGGACGGTGTGGAGGAAGATTCACTCTGTGTCAGACCCCGGGAGTGTGTGATGGGACAGTGTGGAGGGAGCTTCACTCTGTGTCTGACACCGGGAGTGAGTGATGGGACGGTGTGGAAGGAGCTTCACTCTGTGTCTGATCCCGGGTGTGTGTGATGGGATGGTGTGGAGGGAGCTTCACTCTGTGACTGACCCCGGGAGTATGCGATGGGATGGTGTGGAGGGAGATTCACTCTGTCTGACCCCGGGTGTATGCGATGGGACGGTGTCGAGGAAGATTCACTCTGTGTCTGACCCCGGGACGGAGATGGAGGGATATTTGCTGCATTTCTAACTGTTGGGAAACATCTTTCTTCCCATCACTCAGTACTGGGCCGCACAGTTATCTGCTGTACTTCGGGAGATATCAGCAGAATGGAATCAACAGACACGAAACTTCCTCGGGAATAATCAGCATTCAGAAACACAGAAGATACACGACAACTGAAGAGGGTTATGACATTGCTTTATTGAGACTTACCCGTTCAATACCCCTCTCCGAGTACATTATCCCCATCTGCCTCCCCTCCAGCACCTACCAGTTCACCTGTGGTCCTGGCTATTACGTCACCGGCTGGGGACACGTCAGGGAAAGTGGTAAGAAGTTAGCTCGGTACTCCACGCGTTGACAAACGGCTCTCTTCCTCCCTCTGGGACTGTCCTTCGCCACCCCACGGCCGCGACCGGGCGTCGGACACACCGTCCTCTCCCCTTTTCTCTGGGACCAGGTACAGTGTAAAAAACACCAGGGCACGCTGTAAATACCGACACGCTCTCTGGGAACCCGGTAGATACCGACACACTTGCCAGGACCCCCTGTAAATACTGACACACTCCCCGGGACCCCCTGTAAATACTGACACACTCCCCGGGACCCCATGTTAAGAACATAGAACATAGAATAGTACAGCACAGTACAGGCCCTTCGGCCCACAATGTTGTGCCGACCCTCAAACCCTGCCTCCCATATAAGCCCCCACCTTAGATTCCTCCATATACCTGTCTAGTAGTCTCTTAAACTTCACTAGTGTATCTGCCTCCACCACTGACTCAGGCAGTGCATTCCACGCACCAACCACTCTCTGAGTAAAACACCTTCCTCTAATATCCCCCTTGAACCTCCCACCCCTTACCTTAAAGCCATGTCCTCTTGTATTGAGCAGTGGTGCCCTGGGGAAGAGGTGCTGGCTATCCACTCTATCTATTCCTCTTATTATCTTGTACACCTCTATCATGTCTCCTCTCACCCTCCTTCTCTCCAAAGAGCAAAGCCCTAGCTCCCTTAATATCTGATCATAATGCATACTTTCTAAACCAGGCAGCATCCTGGTAAATCTCCTCTGTACCCTTTCCAATGCTTCCACATCCTTCCTATAGTGAGGTGACCAGAATTGGACACAATACTCCAAGTGTGGCCTAACCAGAGTTTTATAGAGCTGCATCATTACATCGCGACTCTTAAACTCTATCCCTCGACTTATGAAAGCTAACACCCCATAAGCTTTCTTAACTACCCTATCCACCTGTGAGGCAACTTTCAGGGATCTGTGGATATGTACCCCGAGATCCCTCTGCTCCTCCACACTACCAAGTATCCTGCCATTTACTTTGTACTCTGCCTTGGAGTTTGTCCTTCCAAAGTGTACCACCTCACACTTCTCCAGGTTGAACTCCATCTGCCACTTCTCAGCCCACTTCTGCATCCTATCAATGTCTCTCTGCAATCTTTGACAATCCTCTACACTATCTACAACACCACCAACCTTTGTGTCGTCTGCAAACTTGCCAAACCACCCTTCTACCCCCACATCCAGGTCGTTAATAAAAATTACGAAAAGTAGAGGTCCCAAAACAGATCCTTGTGGGACACCACTAGTCACAATCCTCCAATCTGAATGTACTCCCTCCACCACCACCCTCTGCCTTCTGCAGGCAAGCCAATTCTGAATCCACCTGGCCAAACTTCCCTGGATCCCATGCCTTCTAACTTTCTGAATAAGCCTACCGTGTGGAACCTTGTCAAATGCCTTACTAAAATCTATATAGATCACATCCACTGCACTACCCTCATCTATATGCCTGGTCACCTCCTCAAAGAACTCTATCAGGCTTGTTAGACACGATCTGCCTTTCACAAAGCCATGCTGACTGACCCTGATCAGACCATGATTCTCTAAATGCCCAGAGATCCTATCTCTAAGAATCTTTTCCAACAGCTTTCCCACCACAGACGTAAGGCTCACTGGTCTATAATTACACGGACTACCCCTACTACCTTTTTTGAACAAGGGAACAACATTTGCCTCCCTCCAATCCTCCGGTACCATTCCCATGGACAACGAGGACATAAAGATCCTAGCCAGAGGCTCAGCAATCTCTTCCCTCGCCTTGTGGAGCAGCCTGGGGAATATTCCGTCAGGCCCCGGGGACTTATCTGTCCTAATGTATTTTAACAACTCCAACACCTCCTCTCCCTTAATATCAACATGCTCCAGAACATCAACCTCACTCATACTGTCCTCACCATCATCAAGTTCCCTCTCATTGGTGAATACCGAAGAGAAGTATTCATTGAGGACCTCGCTCACTTCCACAGCCTCCAGGCACATCTTCCCACCTTTATCTCTAATCCGTCCAACCTTCACTCCTGTCATCCTTTTTTTCTTCACATAATTGAAGAATGCCTTGGGGTTTTTCTTTACCCTACTTGCCAAGGCCTTCTCATGCCCCCTTCTTGCTCTTCTCAGCCCCTTCTTAAGCTCCTTTCTTGCTTCCCTATATTCATCAATAGACCCATCTGATCCTTGCTTCCTAAACCTCATGTATGCTGCCTTCTTCCACTGGACTAGATTTTCCACCTCACTTGTCACCCATGGTTCCTTCACCCTACCATTCTTTATCTTCCTCACCGGAACAAATTTATCCCTTACATCCCGCAAGAGATCTCTAAACATCGACCACATGTCCATAGTACATTTCCCTGCAAAAACATCATCCCAATTCACACCCGCAGGTTCTAGCCTTATAGCCTCATAATTTGCCCTTCCCCAATTAAAAATTTTCCAGTCCTCTTTGATTCTATCCTTTTCCATGATAATTATAAAGGCCAGGGAGCAGTGGTCACTGTCCCCCAGATGCTCACCCACTGAGAGATCTGTGACCTGACCCGGTTCATTACCTAGTACTAGATCTAGTATGGCATTCCCCCGGTCGGCCTGTCCACATACTGTGACAGGAATCCCTCCTGGACACACTTAACCATCTCTGCCCTGTTTAAATACTTGGAACTAATCAGGTGCCAATCAATATTAGGGAAGTTAAAGTCACCCATGATAACAACCCTGTTATTTTTGCACCTTTCCAAAATCTGCCTCCCAATCTGCTCCTCTGTATCTCTGCTGCTACCAGGGGGCCTATAGAATACCCCCCGTAGAGTAACTGCTCCCTTCCTGTTCCGGACTTCCACCCATATTGACTCAAAAGAGGATCCTGCTACATTACCCACCCTTTCTGTAGCTGTAATAGTATCCCTGACCAGTAATGCCACCCCTCTTCCCCTTTTTCCGCCCTCTCTATCCCTTTTAAAGCACTGAAATCCAGGAATATTGAGAATCCATTCCTGCCCTGGTGCCAGCCAAGTCTCTGTAATGGCCACTACATCATAATTCCATGTATGTATCCAAGCTCCCAGTTCATCACCTTTGCTCCTGACAATACTGACACACTCCCCAGGACCCCCTGTAAATACAGACACACTCCCCGGGACCCCCAGTAAATACTGACACACTCCCCAAGACCCCCTGTAAATACTGACACACTCCCCAGGACCCCCTGTAAATACCGATACACTCCCCGGGACCCCCTGTAAATACTGACACACTCCCCGGGACCCCCTGTAAATACTGACACACTCCCCGGGACCCCTGCGAATACCGACACACTCCACAAACCCCTGTAAATACTGACACACCCCCCAGGACCCCCTGTTAATACTGACACACTCCCCGGGACCCCCTGTAAATACTGACACACTCCCCGGGATCCCCTGTAAATTCTGACACACTCCCCGGGACCCCCTGTAAATACTGACACACTCCCCGGGACCCCCTGTAAATACTGACACACCCCCCTGGACCCCCTGTAAATACTGACACACTCCCCGGGACCCCTGTAAATACCGACACACTCCCTGGGACCCCCTGTAAATACTGACACACTCCCTGGGACCCCTGTAAATACCGACACACTCCCCTGGACCCCCTGTAAATACTGACACACTCCCCGGGACCCCCTATAAATACTGACACACTCCCCGGGACCCCCTGTAAATACTGACACACTCCCCGGGATCCCCTGTAAATTCTGACACACTCCCCGGGACCCCCTGTAAATACTGACACACTCCCCGGGACCCCTGTAAATACAGACACAGTCCCCGGGACCCCTGTAAATACAGACACACTCCCCGGGACCCCCTGTAAATACTGACACACCCCCCAGGATCCCCTGTAAATACTGACACACTCCCCGGGACCCCTGCGAATACCGACACACTCCACAAACCCCTGTAAATACTGACACACCCCCCAGGACCCCCTGTAAATACTGACACACTCCCCGGGACCCCCTGTAAATACTGACACACTCCCCGGGATCCCCTGTAAATTCTGACACACTCCCCGGGACCCCCTGTAAATACTGACACACTCCCCGGGACCCCCTGTAAATACTGACACACCCCCCTGGACCCCCTGTAAATACTGACACACTCCCCGAGACCCCTGTAAATATTGACACACTCCCCGGGACCCCCTGTAAATACTGACACACCCCCCTGGACCCCCTGTAAATACTGACACACTCATCGGGACCCCCTATAAATACTGACACACTCCCCGGGACCCCCTGTAAATACTGACACACTCCCCGGGATCCCCTGTAAATTCTGACACACTCCCCGGGATCCCCTGTAAATTCTGACACACTCCCCGGGACCCCCTGTAAATACTGACACACTCCCCAGGACCCCTGTAAATACTGACACACTCCCCAGGACCCCCTGTGAATACTGACACACTCCCCAGGACCCCTGTAAATACTGACACACCCCCCTGGACCCCCTATAAATACTGACACACTCCCCGGGACCCCCTGTAAATACTGACACACTCCCCGGGGCCCCCTGTAAATAACGACACACTCCCCGGGATCCCTGTAAATACTGGTACACTCCTTCGCTCTCTCTGTAAATAATGACACATTCCCCAGGATGCTTCTACAAATAACTACATAGTGAGGCAATTGTGTGTGTGTTGGGGGGGGGTCTTTAATCCTGAGGGAAGGGTGGGTTTCTGACCCAGAGTTCAGTCGCTCTGGTGACCAGCTCTCTCGCTCTACCGCCTGCCCTACAGTGAGTCTTAGCAATCCCGGGATCCTGCAGGAAGTCTCAGTGAATCTGATTGGGCACCGGACCTGTGATGCCATGTACAACGATGGGAAATCTACCCTCTGGCAGCCCAACAGAATCACCGACCAAATGCTGTGTGCTGGCGTGCCCCAGGGAAACAAGGACGCCTGTCAGGTGAGCAGTGTGTGGTGGGGCGATGCTGAGGGAGCTTCACTCTGTGTCTGACCCTGGCAGGGTGTGATGGGACGGTGTGGAGGGAGATTCACTCTGTGTCTGACCCTGGCAGGGTGTGATGGGACGGTGTGGAGGGAGATTCACTCTGTGTCTGACCCCGGGAGTGTGTGATGGGACGGTGTGGAGGGAGATTCACTCTGTGTCTGATCCCGGGAGTGTGTGATGGGACGGTGTGGAGGGAGCTTCACTCTGTGTCTGACCCCGGGAGTGTGGGATGGGACGGTGTGGAGGGAGATTCACTCTGTGTCTGACCCCGGGAGTGTGTGACGGGACGGTGTGGAGGGAGATTCACTCTGTGTCTGACCCTGGGAGTGTGTGATGGGACGGTGTGGAGGGAGTTTCACTCTGTGTCTGACCCCGGGAGTGTGTGATGGGACGGTGCAGAGGGAGCTTCACTCTGTGTCTGACCCCGGGAGTGTGTGATGGGACGGTGTGGAGGGAGTTTCACTCTGTGTCTGACCCCGGGAGTGTGTGACGGGACGGTGTGCAGGGAGTTTCACTCTGTGTCTGACCCTGGGAGTGTGTGATGGGACGGTGTGGAGGGAGTTTCACTCTGTGTCTGACCCCGGGAGTGTGTGATGGGACGGTGCAGAGGGAGCTTCACTCTGTGTCTGACCCCGGGAGTGTGTGATGGGACGGTGTGGAGGGAGCTTCACTCTGTGTCTGACTCCGGGAGTGTGTGATGGGACGGTGCGGAGGGAGCTTCACTCTGAGTCTGACCCCGGGAGTGTGCGATGGGACGGTGTGGAGGGAGTTTCACTCTGTGTCTGACCCCGGGAGTGTGCGATGGGACGGTGTGGAAGGAGTTTCACTCTGTGTCTGACCCCGGGAGTGTGTGATGGGACGGTGTGGAGGGAGATTCACTCTGTGTCTGACCCCGGGAGTGTGTGATGGGACGGTGTGGAAGGAGTTTCACTCTGTGTCTGACCCCGGGAGTGTGTGAAGGGACGGTGTGGAGGGAGATTCACTCTGTGTCTGACCCCGGGAGTGTGTGATGGGACGGTGTGGAGGGAGATTCACTCTGTGTCTGACCCCGGGAGTGTGTGAAGGGACGGTGTGGAGGTAGCTTCACTCTGTGTCTGACTCCGGGAGTGTGCGATGGGACAGTGTGGAATACTGCCTCTAGGTCTCACTCTACATTCCCATCCCTCACAGGGGGACTCCGGCGG
Organism: Mobula hypostoma; assembly: GCF_963921235.1. NCBI lineage: Eukaryota > Metazoa > Chordata > Chondrichthyes > Myliobatiformes > Myliobatidae > Mobula > Mobula hypostoma. The sequence goes on from NC_086107.1 coordinate 114,395,558, forward strand.
ACCCCTGGTGTTTCCTGTCAACGGGACCTGGATTCAGGTGGGCATTGTGAGCTTTGGAGAAGGTTGCGGAAGACCTAATCGCCCCGGGGTCTACACCGAAGTGGCCGCCTTCACCCAGTGGATCCAGGAGCGCGTGATGAACCTCACGTTCATGTCCCCAGAAACTACATCCAGCGTGGATCCCCATGGGTGCCTCAGTGGGGCAGAGCAAGTCAGGGGCATCCTCCTCCTCCAGGCTGCCAGCCTCCTTGCCCTTCTGCTCTCCTGAGCGAGTGATGGACCCTAGGGAGACTCAGGGGCCGGCGGGGGGGGGCAGGGGAGGGCGGGAAGGGTCTATCTTTGATATCTCTTGAGCACAAAATGAAGGAATCCTTGGACTAACACTGGCCAGTTTCCCCTCTCCACCCACATCTCATGGGATTCCAAACCTGGGGACCGACCAGTATGTTTCCGCGATCTTACTCTGTTCTGCTGCCAAAGGGCTTCCAATCTCTCCCGACTTGGCTGAGGTTGGACCGGGAGCTTTCCACAGCAGGGATAACATGGGTTGTGATATTTTCCGAGTTTCCCCTCTCTTTCTGTTTCTCAATACAGTAGATGGTGTCAGGGAGTCTCACCCGCAACAAGCCTCCCCACTTTGAGTGGCCATGCGGGTGGAGATTCCCAGGAATCCCGCGGAATATTGCATTACTTTCCTCCTGGTTTTTGTCTCCGCCAGCACGAATTCATCTGCATAGTCTTCAACAGGAGCAGACGAACCCACAGAATAATCACAGTGAGAAATTCCTCCTCCTCATTGCCTCGCCGGAGATACTCTCAGCATCTCTCCCTGCATGGCCCCTCTCGCTATCTGAAGTCCCCTCTCAGAGTCGGAAACCCCAATTTGTGCAAAGCAGGATCCCACAGCCAGAGAGAGGGAGGGACGGGAGGAATGGAGGGAGATAGGAAAGGGAAGTGGAGCAGGAAGAGGATGGGGGGGGAAGATGGCGAGGGAGGTGGTGAGATGGAAGTTGAGGAGGGAGAGAGGGGGAGATGTAGTGAGGGAGAAGGTGAGGAGTGAGTGAGAGATGGGAGCGAGATGAGGAGAGAAGGAGGGAGGGAGATGGTGAGATAGTTGAGGGACAGATGAAGGAGCGGGGAGAGGTACTGAGGGAGATTCTGCAGCAGAAAGTGAGGAGGAGGGAGAGAAAGGTGGGAGGTTAGTATGGAGGACTGGAGCAGTGAGGGAGGGATGAAGGAGGTGGGGTGGGGAGAGAGACAAGAATGGAATTAGCGATGACGGGTGAGGAGCAGGAGAGGGTGGGGAAGATTAGAGGGATGGAAGAAGAGGGGGTAAAGGAAGGGATGTAGAGCGGAATGGGGAGAAAGTGATGAAGAGGGATGTGAGTGGAAGGGAAGGGAGGACAGGGGGGGTGGGACGGAGGGAGGGAGGGACGGACGGAGAGGGGGGAGGGAGGGAGGGACGGGGGGTTGGGAGGGAGGGAGGGAGGAAGTGTTGTGACTTTGAACCGGGTCACCGGAGAGAGACTAAAGCCTGTGATATCACAACAAACAGACTCTCCTGGAGACCCTCTCGGTTTGGGGTCCCCGAAAATCATGTGTATGTCATCTTTTTAATATACCTGTGAGATCAGAGGTGATGCAATACAATTTCAAAAGTCACAGTGGCACCGTTCTGTTCAATATCGACGCAACAGCACTTCCACATTATACATCGACAGTGGGACACACCCGAGTACCCAAACACCTTGGCTGGGACAGAAGTAATTCACACGGGTGGTCTGAACGTTTCTGGGCACAGAGATCCCAGACTCCCACCCTTAACACTATGGGGGCTGACTCCGAATACACCCGGCGTCAATCAATCGAACCGTGTTCGATGTGGCAACAGCCGTCGGTTCTGGAAATATCCTAACCCGGTGACGGCGGTTCAGGGATAACCGGGCCAGACCCTCCGAGCGGCCAGCCCGGCCTGTGCTCCGTAGACAACACTGGCTGCTTGTACACAACACGTTTAACTTTACCTGATCAGTGCTTCCAGTCTGTATTCAGAACGCGACTGTTTCTCGGCTAAATGAATATCTGCTGTGGTCTCGGGATACGGAGGGAATGGAGGAGATACGGTGGGAGATGTATACTGGGTGGGAGAGGGGAAATGGAGGGGAATAGCTGGAGAGGGGTGGGAGAGAGCGATGGAGAGGGCAGAGAAAGGGATGGATGGAGGGAGAGAGGGAAGGGGAGGGATGGAGAGGGGAAGGGATGGATGGATGGAGGGAGAGAGGGAAGGGGAGGGGAAGGGATGGGTGGATGGAGGGAGACAGGGAAGGGGAGGGGAAGAGATGGATGGATGGTTGGAGGGAGAGAGGGAAGGGGAGGGATGGAGAAGGGAAGGGATGGATGGATGGAGGGAGAGAGGGGAGGGGAGGGGATGGGATGGATGGATGGAGGGAGAGAGGGAAGGGGAGGGGAAGAGATGGATGGATGGATGGAGGGAGAGAGGGAAGGGGAGGGATGGAGAGGGGAAGGGAAGGATGGATGGAGGGAGAGAGGGAAGGGATGGGTGGATGGAGGGAGAGAGGGAAGGGGAGAGATGGAGAAGGGAAGGGATGGATGGATGGAGGGAGAGAGGGAAGGAGAGGGGAAGGGATGGGTGGATGGAGGGAGAGAGGGAAGGGGAGGGATGGAGAGGGGAAGGGAAGGATGGATGGAGGGAGAGAGGGAAGGGATGGGTGGATGGAGGGAGAGAGGGAAGGGGAGAGATGGAGAAGGGAAGGGATGGATGGATGGAGGGAGAGAGGGAAGGGGAGGGATGGAGAGGGGAAGGGATGGATGGATGGAGGGAGAGAGGGAAGGAGAGGGGAAGGGATGGGTGGATGGAGGGAGAGAGGGAAGGGGAGGGATGGAGAGGGGAAGGGATGGATGGATGGTTGGAGGGAGAGAGGGAAGGGGAGGGATGGAGAGGGGAAGGGGTGGATGGATGGAGGGAGAGAGGGAAGGGGAGGGATGGAGAGGGGAAGGGATGGATGGATGGTTGGAGGGAGAGAGGGAAGGGGAGGGATGGAGAGGGGAAGGGATGGATGGATGGTTGGAGGGAGAGAGGGAAGGGGAGGGATGGAGAGGGGAAGGGGTGGATGGATGGAGGGAGAGAGGGAAGGGGAGGGGAAGGGATGGGTGGATGGAGGGTGTTACCTACCCCGTAACTGGGTTGCCAAACCAGCAGAAATGGATCACTCAGTTGGAGTCTGGATTACTAGAACTAAGAAAGTTTTATTAAAGAAATAAGCAACACAGTACTCTAATCAAAAGGATAATAAATGCAACAGTTCAGCAATGATAAACACACATGTGCACAGAATTAAGATAACAGGATCAATCAAACTCTATCGTTGTCTAGTGGTAAATGACCAGTTTCAAAGTGACGCAAAGTTCAGTTCAATTTAGTTCAGTTCAGTTCACAGTAATCACTGCCATGGGAGATGGACAGTGGGGGGAAGGAGAGAGAGAGCAAAACGAATGAATATTCAAACGGCTTCCACACAGACCTTCACAGTCAGCTTTCGGGCGAGTCCTTTGTGATGTCATCTGAGGTCACCGACCGTGACCCCTCCGTTTCCAGATACGACCGTTTCTCTGCGCTGAACCTGGCACCCAGGCAAGGGTGGACACACACCAGGTTCCCACCGATCGTGCCTTTCCACCCTAAGCGTCTATGGCTTGATCCCGCGACCAGCCGTCCAAAAACTCCCCACCGACTTGTGAGAGACGCACCGCTTCCAGGGTCTCGTTACCTCGGGGTGTCGTGTGTGTCGCCTTAGCGAACCTGTCCCTTTTTATCCCCCTGCTGGGGCATCGCCTGTCCATCACTTCAAACAGTTCAGGGTTCAAAGGGGGAGCCGATCTTGACAGCTCTCCTTCCGTTAAACTCTCCCGTCCCTTCATTAACATCTCCAAATGCTGCTCCATTGTTTTCCTTATCTCTCTCTCCTGAAGACAGGTGGCAGACCAACTGCTGATCCCACTGGTGCCAGCACAGGCCAGCTAACATCTTAATTTATGTGTATTCTCGTCACAAGGGAGAGAGGGAAGGGGAGGGATGGAGAGGGGAAGGGATGGATGGATGGAGGGAGAGAGAGAGGGAAGGGGAGGGATGGAGAGGGGAAGAGAAATGGAGAAGGAGATGGCCTCAGAAGATCATTGACGTGGTGCTCATGGAGATGAGAACAATGTCTTTTTCGTAGTATTAAAGTCCAGCCAGACCACAGAATCCAATTCCAGGTCCAAAATCAACTCAGCGCTGAGCGACGAGTCACCACCGGCGGGAAGGGGGCAGGGGAAGGGAGTGAGGGAGAGGGCGAGGGAGAGGAAGAGAGGATGGAGTATGGGATAGTCATAGTCATAGTCATACTTTATTGATCCCGGGGGGAAACTGGTTTTCGTTACAGTTGCACCAGAAATAATAAATAGTAATAGTAATATTACTATTAGTAAATAGTAATAGTCATGGGGGGAGTACTGAGGGAAATGGGGGTTGCGAGGGAGATGGGTAAAACGTGGAGCGGATCAGAGTTCATCGAGACCCTGCAGGCTCTGCAGCCAGCGGGTCCCTACTCTGACCTCGGCCGGGCCAGGCTCTGCAGCCAGCGGGTCCCTACTCTGACCTCGGCCGGGCCAGGCTCTGCAGCCAGCGAATGGTGCGCGCCCGGGATTGCTCCCAGGTGTAGAGCGGTCGGTAGCCGAAGTGACGGGCGGCTTTGCTGGTCCGCACCGTGAAGGTTGAGCAGGACATGAGCAAGGTGTAGCGGTTGAGTGAGGGGGCAAAGGTGCAGAAGGGGCGGAGGGCGAAGCCGACGAGCTCGACCAGGATAGCCAGCAGGAAGACCATGAAGAAGGGGAGGACGGGCCGCAGCTGGCCGACTAACTTCACCCCGCAGGGCGCTAGAAACTCCATGTAGAAGTCCAGGAAGCTCCTGTCCGGGGAGTCGTCGTAACAATAGTAGACCTGTCCGCCCACCAGGCCGGGCTTCTCCCGCAGGGCGCGGGCTGCCAGCAGGTGCATCCAGGCCACGTTTCCTGAGAGGGTCGGAGGTGTGGAGCGAAGGTCAGAGCCCGGACAGCCACACGGAGGCCTATCGGGTCCCAGAGGTGCTATCCCGCTCTACTTGCACTGGGCGCTGAGGCCTTCCCCGCCACTACCACCGACCTGCCCCATTAGAGAGGCCGTTATGCCCCCCCAAATTCCTGCTATCCCTTTTCCGTTCTGTCGGTTCGCGAGAGGCCATTCCGCCCCACTGAGGACGGCTAAACTCCTGATCTACCTGCCAGGAGTTCGGCCCCGGTGATACCTGCTACTCCAACGTCCTAAGAGGCCATTTTGCTCCTCCCCCCACTTCCATTCCACTAGTATACTGATTAGGCCTTTCTGTCCCTCTGATGTTCTGCTAGAACCCTCCCCAGTTCAGAGAGGCACTACAGCCTGATGTCCTGACAAGCCATTCTGCTGCTTTGTTCCCCATTATCCATCTCCCCGGTGCGTGCTGAGGCTACCCTGACTCCCTCCTCTACTAGGTGTACCACTCACTCCCTCTGCAACCACCTAGCCCCCTCCATTTCACCTGTGCCCAAAATGAGACCTATTGGCCCTCTCTCTCTACTAACCCTCCTGTCTTACCTCGGCCACCAGTAAGACCTATCGGCCCCTCCCTCGCTACTAGCCCTCCTGTTCTGCCTGCACCCTCAGACAGAGCCATTGAACCCTTCCTCTCCCAATACCCCTTCCTGATCCACCAGAATCCTCAGCGAGACCCGTCAGCTACTTGTTATCCCACCAGATACCCTCTGCCCCTCACTCCCTCCGCCGCGGAACACGGACTCACCCACGTAGGCATGCCCCATGCAGGCGTCCGCGGAGGAGAGGCGGAAGAGGCGCCCCCCGCAGCGGGACGCTCTTTCGGCCAGGTTGCAGAGGAGGGAGAAACCTTCCCCGTAGAAACTGAGCGGACGCAGGGCCAGGGTGAAAAGGGTCTTCCCGGACGCTGTCTGTGTGTGGGGGGGGGTGAGAGAGAGTGGGGAGAGATAAGAGGGCAGAGGGGGGAGGGGAAGGTGGGAGGTGAAGAAAGGGGTGAGAGAGGAGTCAGAACGAGGTGGTCGATACGATAGCAACTACAATCGCTCCCCCACCCTCACCCCACTAGCGCATGGCGACTGTGTGGAAACAGATCCTTTGGCCCACTGAACGTATAATAGCCCACAGAACAATACAAAACAGGAGCAATCATTCGGTACAGAGTGCCTGTAGCAACCGCGAGGTCAAATTAAACCACTCTTCTCTGTCCGTACCCCTCCAGTCTCTATGCATCCACGTATCTGTCTCAGAGACTCTTCAATGCTTCCGCCACATCAGCCTTCACCACCCCGGACGCGCGTTCCAAGCATCCACTGCTCTCTGTGAAGAAAGTTGCCCCCCCCCATCTTTGAAATTGCCCCCTCTCACGTTACATGCATGTTCTCTGGTATTAGACATTCCGGCCCTGACGGGACAAAGATTCCGTCTGTCTATTCTATCTGTGCCTCTCATAATCTTATAAACCTCTGTTGGGGTCTCCCCCAAACTCTGCCGCTCCAGAGAACGGAACCCGGGTTTCTCCCATGCACAAAGAGTTGACAAACTCAGCCGGTCAGGAGGTTTCTCCGGACAGAAATGGATGGACAGCATTCCGGGTCGAGACTCTTCGCCGAGATGACGTGATGCTCCCCATCAGATACTCAAATTAAAGAGGGAGTCTCTCCCCCATTACCCCTGTTACAGAGGGAGTCTCTCTCTCTCCCCATTACCCCTGTTACAGAGGGAGTCTCTCCACCATTAGCCCTGTTACAGAGGGAGTCTCTCCACCATTACCCCTGTTACAGAGGGAGTCTCCCCCATTACCCCTGTTACAGAGGGAGTCTTTCTCCCCATTACCCCTGTTACAGAGGGAGTCTCTCCCCATTACCCCTGTTACAGAGGGAGTCTCTCACCCCCATTACCCCCATTACAGGGGGAGTCTCTCCCCATTACCCCTGTTACAGAGGGAGTCTCTCCCCCATTACTCCTGTTACAGAGGGAGTCTCTCCTGTTACCAGGAGAGACTCTGTTTAATACCAGTGTTGGTGAGGGGGTCTCCCCCGTCAGGGGCCATTGTAACAGTGCGGATTTAGCGGGCTGCTCCCTGCGCTCCCCCGCGCTCTCACCTTCATCCCGTTTGCACCGCGGATAAGACCTTCGGCCTGGGATTTTGATCTCGCGTAGACTGAAGCAGGGGCAAATTCGTAAACTGTGTCCTCATCTCCTCTGGGGGTGAGACAACAGTGACTACTCAAATACTGCGGGGGAGGGTGAGTGGGGGAGGGATGGGGACAAGGAGAGAGTGGGAATGGGAGAGAGGTGGAAGGGAGGGATATAGGACAGAGAAAGGAGGCAGGAGTGGGGAAGGAGAGGGAGATGAGGCAGGAGGTGAGGAAATGGAGGCAGGGAGAGGGGGCAGGTGGAGAGTGGGAAGGAACAGGGTGGCAGGTGAGAGGGGAGTAAGGGAGAGGAGGGGGAGAAGGAGAGGGTGGGGGAGTGGGAAGAGTGCGGGGTAGGGAAAGGGTGGGGAGTGGGGAAAGTGGGGGTGGGGAGTGGGGAGAGGGAGAGGGTGGGGAGTGGGGAGAGGGGAGTGGGGAGGATAATGACTCAGGCTTGGCCTCCCACCTGTGGAACGGTTGCCACTTGGAGTTGGGCCCCACTGCCTCCATGCTGCTGGTGTAGACCAGGGTCGGGACATCGTGCTGAACACAGGCATCAATCACGGTCTGGGTCCCTGTGGACACAAAGTTACCAAGGTCAGAGTGGTGCCACGGTCTCTCCAGCAGCCGCACCCTCCCCCCCCCCCCCGCCGATGCCACGCTCCCCTGTGGGAGCTGCCCTTGGCCCACTCGCGGAGTTCTCCCTCCCCTCCACCCCAGGGCAACAGCCCACGGCCTCCTGGTGAAGCTGCCTTACGATGGAACAGGGTCCCTGCAGAGCTGCCTGCAGCCCCCTAGCAGAACTGTCCACAGTCCTCAGGCAGAGCTGCCTCTTGCTGACCCCTGGTGGTGCTGCCAGTGACCTCCTGCCAGTCTTCCATGGCACCTTGGCGGGGCTGCTAGTGGTCTGCTGAAAGAGCAGCCCCCTGGTGGAGCTACCCATGGTCCCCTGGCAGAGCTGCCCTTGGGCCCCTGGCGGAGCTTTCTGTGGTCACCAGTGGAGGTAGTTTTTTGGCAGAGCAGCAGCTAGCCCCCTGGTGAAGTACCAACAGCCACCAAGCAGAGCTGGGCCCTGGTGGAGCTACTCATGGTCCCCTGGTAGAGCTGCCCATGGTTCCCTGGCGGAGCTGGGCCCTGATGAGCTGCCCATGGTCCCCTAGCGGAGCTGGGCCCTGATGAGCTGCCCATGGTCCCCTGGCAGAGCTGGGCCCTGATGAGCTGCCCATGGTCCCCTGGCAGAGCTACCCATGGTCCCCCGGCAGAACTGTCCACAGTCCCCAGGCAGAGCTGCCCCTTGCCGACCCCTGGTAGTGATGCCAGTGACCTCCTGCCAGTCTTCCATGGCACCTTGGCGGGGCTGCCAGTGGTCTACTGAAAGAGCAGCCCCTGGTGAAGCTGCCCTTGGGCCCCTGTGGAGGTTTCTGTGGTCACCAGTGGAGGTAGTTTTTGGCAGAGCAGCAGCTAGCCCCCTGGTGAAGTAGCCACCAAGCAGAGCTGGGCCCTGATGAGCTGCCCATGGTCCCCTGGCGGAGCTGGGCCCTGGCGGAACTGCCAATGGTCCCCTGGCGGAGCTGGGCCCTGATGAGCTGCCCATGGTCCCCTGGCGGAGCTGGGCCCTGGCGGAACTGCCAATGGTCCCCTGGCGGAGCTGGACCCTGATGAGCTGCCCATGGTCCCCTGGCGGAGCTGGGCCCTGGCGGAACTGCCAATGGTCCCCTGGCGGAGCTGGGCCCTGATGAGCTGCCAATGGTCCCCTGGCGGAGCTGCCCATGGTCCCCTGGCGGAGCTGGGCCCTGATGAGCTGCCCATGGTCCCCTGGCGGAGCTGCCATGGTAGATGTTCCTCTGGCAGAGCTGCACAAAGCCCAAGACGATGAGCTGTTCAGGCCAAAGGATCGGGGAGTAAGGACAGAGATGGAGGGAATAGTGCTCGGGGAGGGGTGACGAGGAGGGCGGAAGAGGCACACACAAAATGCCGGAGGAAATCAGCAGGCCAGGCAGCACCTATGGAAAAGAGTAAACAGTCAACATCTCGGGCCGAGACCCCTTCGTCAGAGAGGAGGCACCATGGAATGGAGAGATGCAGAAGGGGCGTCGAGGCGAGTGGGAACATTGCGGGACAGACCACCACCTGACCTCTCCCCCACCTCCCACCCCCCAGCCTTACCTTGTATGTTGACGGAAAGGATTTGGGACTCGGGAATGAGCCCCAGGAAGTCGATGACACTGGCGAGGTGGAAGACCAGGTCAGCCCCCTGGATTGCGCGGGCCATGTCCCCAGGGGAGGTGATATCCCCCTGCATCATGGACACCCTGAGAGAGGCTACAGGAGAGAGGGGGCAGGTGTAGGGTGGGACAGGGGAGGGGGAGAGTAATGAGTAGGAGGAGGAGCAGGAAGGAGAGGCGAGGGAGTGGAGGGAGACGGTTGGGATAGGAGGATGTGGAGGGGGCAAAGACGTAAACAGGGAGGGAGTAAGGAGGGGAAGGGGCAGATGGGAGAAGAGGTGGAAGAGGGAGGGACAGTGGAGGAAAGGGAAGGTAGGTTAAACAAATGGGGGAGGATGGGAAAGGGGAGACAGAGAATTAAAATTCAATTTCAATTCCAAAACGCTGAATCAACCCCAATCTAATCCCACTGACCCCACTCTCTCCACAACAGCCCTGTCTCGGTCCCCAAACAAATCCCATTGTCCCCCAACTCTCTCCACAACAGCCTTGTCTCAGTCCCCAAACAAATCCCACTGACCCCACTCTCTCCACAACAGCCCTGTCTCGGTCCCCAAACAAATCCCATTGTCCCCCAACTCTCTCCACAACAGCCTTGTCTCGGTCCCCAAACAAATCCCACTGACCCCCCACTCTCTCCACAATCCCGTGTCAACCACCAAACTAATACCCTGTCACGATCTCTCCCCACAGCTCCATGCCAACCCTCTGCCCCTCTGCCTCCGCACAGCCCTGCTCCCGCCTTCTCTCCCCGGCCTTGTGCCAGTCCCTACCCGTGCTCAGCGCCTCCAGCTCCCTGTCCAACACCAGGTCGAGCACTCTGATCTCCTTCAGCTCCTCGGCGCACTCTGCCAGCAGCCGCACCAGGTGCTTCCCCAGAAACCCGCAGCCTCCCGTCACCAGGCAGACCAGACCCCTCTCCCGGGGCATCGTGGCTCGCTCAGGGGCTCCCGTCAAATCCAGGGTCTGCGGGCGGTAGTCAGTGTCAGTAATGAGCGGGGGGAGAGAGAGAGGGAGCGCAGAGCGAGTGAGAGAGACAGAGGGGGGAGAGAGAGGGAGGGGGTGAGCAAGAGAGAGAATCACAGAGTCAGGGAAGTGAGGAAAGAGAAAAGATCAGCGTCAGATTATTGTCACTGAAATATGGAGTGAAAGATGATCTTTTCTTGCGGCAGCTCTACATGCCAAGATGTAAATTTAGTGTAAATTACACATTAAAAATTGTTTTAAAAATGGGACTAATGAGGTAGTGTTTATGGGTTCAGATCCAACAGCAGAGGGGAAGAAGCTGTTCCTGAATCGGGAAAGAGAAACAGGACAGACAGACAGGTGCCAGTCTTGAGTGGCATTGTGTGCGAGAGAGTGAGGATGGTGGAACACGAGAGGGAAGGGGGGGTGAGAGAAACTGGGAATGTGGGTGGGGAAGGAAGAAAGAGGGAGAGGGAGGTATGTGGGGGGAGAGACCTGGGGGAACGTGGGGGAGAGGGAGATGGGGAACGTGGGGGAGAGAGAGATGGGGAACGTGGGGGAGAGAGAGATGGGTAATGTGGGGGAGAGAGAGGGGGGAACGTGGGGGAGAGAGAGATGGGGAACGTGGGGGAGAGGAATGGGGAACGTGGGGGAGAGGAATGGGGGAACGTGGGGGAGAGAGAGATGGGGAACGTGGGGGAGAGAGAAATGGGGAACGTGGGGGAGAGGAATGGGGGAAAGTGGGGGAGAGAGAGATGGGAAACGTGGGGGAGAGGAATGGGGGAACGTGGGGGAGAGGAATGGGGGAACGTGGGGGAGAGAGAGATGGGAGAACGTGGGGGGAGCAATGGGGGTATGTTGGGGGAGAGGGAGAACGTGGGGAGAGAGGGAAACATGGAGAAGAGAGGGAGGACATGGGGGGAGAGGGGGGACATTGCGGGAGGGGAGAATGAGGAAGTAGTGAGAGGGACCAGCAATCCCTTACCATTGGAGACGGAAGTGGGGGCAGTGGCGCAGAGAATATAGAATTGACCCAGTTCGCCGGTCCTACTGAATTTAACGAAATCAGCGGAATTACCTTTATAAAAAAAACAGCAAAAGTTGAACACATCAACTCCAACTAAATGCGAGTGAGAATCTAAATGAATATGTTGAAGATGAAAACGGAAACTTCGTGACGTACTGAGAGCTGGAAGCTTCCTGTGGTTCGGGTGCTGTCGTTTCGCTCGGCAGTATCGCTGCTGTTGGCTGTGCGGCGGCAGACCTTTAATAGTATCTTTACCGAATTTCGGACATTTTCTCTTCTTCAAACACCACCCACCCCCCCAACCCGAATCGAAGAGGGGAGAAGAATTCCATAAGACCACAGGACATAACAGTAGAAGTAATGGGCCATTCGGCCCATCGAGCTGCTCCGCCATTCCATCATGGCTGATTTACTATCCCTCTCAACTCCACCTCTTGTTTTCTCTCTGTAACCTTTGACGCCTTGATTAATCAAGAACCTATCTACCTCCACTCTAAAGATACTCAATACTTGGCCTCCACTGCTGCCAGTAGCAATGAATTCCACAGATTCACCACCTCCCGAATAAAGAAATTCCTCCTCATCTCTGTTCTGAAGGAACGGCCCTCAATCCCGATGCTCTGTCCTCTGGTCCTAGACTCTCCCATTATAGGAAACATCCTCTCCAAACCCACACTGTCTCGGCTTTTCAATATTTGAAAGGATTCAATGTGATGCCCCCTCACTCTTCTAAATTCCAACGAGTGCAGGCCCAGAGACATCAAACACTCCTCAAACGTTAACCCTTTAATTCCTGGAATTATTCTCGTGAACCTCCTCTGGACCCTCTCCAAAACCAACATATCCTTTCTTAAATAAGGGGCAAAAAGGCTCACAATATTCCAGGTGTGGTCTGACCAGCGCCTTATTAAGCCTCAGCATCGCATCCTTGCTTGTATATTCTAGTCCTCTCGAAATGAATTGCATTGCATTTGCCTTCCCTACCACCACTCAACCTGCAAATTAACCTTCACGCAACTCCCAAGTCCCTTTACACCGCTGATCTTTTAATGTTCTCCCCATTCAGAAAGTAGTCTTCGCCTTTCTCCCTCAGCAAAATGGACCATACATACAATTCTCTACATTGTATTCTATCTGCCATTTTTTCCCCATCTGTCTACTAGATCACAGACCCCTTGCTTAATGCCGTGGTCCATGGCATTAAAAGGGTTCAGAACCTCTGAAAGGCCTCCAGCAGACTCCTTGCCTCCTCCGGGATGGGTGGGGTTTTTGATTAGATTGGCTGGTTTCTCGGGACAGTGGGAGGTGTGGACAGAGTCCATGGGGGAGGCTGGTTTCTCGGAAGTGCTGAGCTGTGTCCATAACTTTCCGTGGGACTTGCGGTCACACATAAAGCCGTTACCGTACTAGACCGCGATGCACCCGGAAAGAATCCTTCCTAAGGTGATCAACAACATTTCTACCGGATTCCTCGGACGTAGAAGGTTGAGAGGAGAATTGATAGAGGTATATAGAATTATGAGGGAAAGGTAGACAAACCAAGTCTTTATTCCCAAGAACACAGGAGAATGGGGGAGGGGCGACCTTCTAGAAGGCTCAGCTTTACAAACATTGTCTTTTCCCCAGGGTAGGGGAGTCCAAAACCAGGGGCATAGGTTTTTGGTGATAGGGGAAATTTAAAAGCGGCCTGAGGACTGGCTGAATGGCCACTCTGGTCAGCATGGACTATTGGGGCCTAAAGGCCTGTTGCTCTAAAGCATTGGAGCCTTACCATTGGCCGAGGGTCCGTGGATCCCAGGTTGGGAATCCTTGCTCTAAAGCTTCACTTTACAGACCTCAGAAGGCCATGTAAATTAGTCTCCAAGGAAGTTCTCTCACAGTCTACAAAGTAATCCCACTGCCACGCTCTCTCCCCACAACCGCATGTCTCTCAGTCCCTCTCTCTCAGGGGGAGATCTGTACACTGACCGGTGTCTCTCAGTCCCTCTCTCTCAGGGGGAGATCTGTACACTGACCGGTGTCTCTCAGGGAGATTTGTACACTGACCGGTGTCTCTCAGGGGGAGATCTGTATACCGACTCTCTCGCACATATAACTCGGCAAAGATGTGTATACAGTAAACAGGTGCTTCTCCATCCGCTGCACATTTCCTGTTGCAGTTTTGAACTATCAGACTTACCGCCGTTGTTTTCTGTTCTGTACGAGGGTGCTGAGGATTTGGAGACAGGCAGTGCGCACCCAGCTAGCTTCTCTTTTCGCCAGTGATTCCAAGTCTATCCATCTGAGTGCAAAACGCTCTACTCTCAGACCCCCTTCCATCAACTTTCCGACGCCTCCTCGCACGACTTCCTGCAGCGGATGAGAGTTCGGGGCGTGAAAGAAACTGTTAGGTCAGCGGATTAGCAAATATCACATTTCATGCATGCTTTCACACAGCTGTCATAGTCTGAGTTCCTCTTTCAATATTACACCAATACATTAAAAACAAAGTAAACATATACTAAATCCCTCAGGGGAACACTCACCGGTGTCTCTCAGTCCCTCTGTCTCGGGACGGGAAGGGGTGAGATCTGTACACTGACAATTTCTCTCAGTCCCTCTCTCTCAGGGGGAGATCTGTACACTGACCGGTGTCTCTCAGTCTCTCTCTCAGGGGGAGATCTGTACACTGACCGGTGTCTCTCAGTCCCTCTCTCTCAGGGGGAGATCTGTACACTGACCGGTGTCTCTCAGTCCCTCTCTCTCAGGGGAGATCTGTACACTGACCGGTGTCTCTCAGTCCCTCTCTCTCAGGGGGAGATCTGTACACTGACCGGTGTCTCTCAGTCCCTCTCTCTCAGGGGGAGATCTGTACACTGACCGGTGTCTCTCAGTCCCTCTCTCTCAGGGGAGATCTGTACACTGACCGGTGTCTCTCAGTCCCTCTCTCTCAGGGGGAGATCTGTACACTGACCGGTGTCTCTCAGTCCCTCTCTCTCAGGGGAGATCTGTACACTGACCGGTGTCTCTCAGTCCCTCTCTCTCAGGGGGAGATCTGTACACTGACCGGTGTCTCTCAGTCCCTCTCTCTCAGGGGGAGATCTGTACACTGACCGGTGTCTCTCAGTCCCTCTCTCTCAGGGGAGATCTGTACACTGACCGGTGTCTCTCAGTCCCTCTCTCTCGGGGGGAGATCTGAGGAGATCCCTCGAGTCCCGGTACCAATCTCCTCCGCACGCCTTCCAATCTTAATAGCGCGCTTCCCGCAGCAGGCAGACTAAAACTGGACACACGCTCCGAGTGCGGCCTTACCAACAACTGCACCCTCCTCTCCTCGGTTCCCTGACTGACGGAGACCAGCGTACCGAACGCCTTCCCCTCTCACTGCTCCCGTTAACTCGCTGGCGAGCCGCCTTTTCACATTTCCCCCCCCCCCCACTTTACCCCAAAGAGTGGTCCAGTCTTGTTCAGCAATCAACCCGTTGCGACTAAGATGTCATTAAACTGATAAGAGGGGCCGAGGAGGAATTATCAGTTGGCGGGACTGGGGAGGCAGAGTTATGGCGAGAGGATGGACTGGGTCGGCTTCATTCTTTGGAGCGCAGGAGACTATAATATGGCTCATATTTATTTATTTAGCTCTTCGTACTTCTTTTCGCTGAGGATAGATCTTTATGGGCTTGGCCGTGTGTTCGGGGTCATTGTCTGGCTACAGAATGAAGTTGGGACCGATCGGACATCTCCCCGATGGTATTGTGTGGGGGTTGAGAATCTGCTTGTACCTCTCAGCATTGAGGGTTCCGTTCATCCTGACCAGATCACCAACTCGACTTGAACACGCACAACCCCGAATCTTAAACACAAAATAATCTGCAGGCGCTGGGGTCAAAGCAACACTCACAACACGCTGGAGGAACTCAGCAGGTCGGGCAGCATCCGTGGAAACGATCGGTCGACCTTTCGGGCCGGAACCCTTCGTCAGCCCCGAATCTGCAGGGAACCTCCGCCGTGTTTCACTCATCCCCGTCGCGCTCTCCGGCTCTTCTACAAGGGGTTCTGGCCCGAAATATCGACCGATCGTTTCCACAGATGCGGCCCGACCTGCTGAGTTCCTCCAGCGTGTTGTGAGTGTTGCTTTGACCCCAGCATCTGCAGAGTATTTTGTGTTTACTATAGATAAACTACCTCCCGTTTGAGCCAAAATTTTCAGATTTTGTCCAGAACACTTGCTATCAAAAATCTATTCATCCCAAGTGGAAACAAAGCCAAGAAACTTGCCGACGCACGAAAACACAAGGGCCGAGGCGCTGAACATGGCAGCAACTGCTTTCATCTGAAAAAGGTCAAATTTTGACATGTTGGGGCTATGCAACATACACAAGATTCAGCAGGCTAGGCAGCGGTATTGCAAAAAAATACAGGCGACGTTTCGGGCCGAAACCCTTCGGCAGAACCGAAGGAAAAAAAGCTGAGGAGTAGATTTGAAAGGTGGGGGTGGGTTTGGGAGGGCAGGGGAGAGAGGAACACCAGGCGATAGCTGAAACTTACCGGCATGGGAATGGGAAGTGGAATTAAAATGGGTGGCCACCGGGAGTAGGTTCTCGGCGAAACATTTTCTCAATATCTCTGTCGGGTCTCACCGACGTGCAGGAGGTCTCACCGGACAACCAACAGACTCACGGGTGAAGTGTCGCCTCACCTGGAAAGGACTGTCTGAGACCCTGAGTGGCGGTGAGGGAGGGGACGCAGCACTTGTTCCATTTGCAAGGATGAGTGCCGGGCGGGAGATCAGCGGGGAGGGACGGACGGGCAGGGGAGTCGCGTAGGGAGCGGTCCCTGCGGAAAGCAGGAAGTGCGGGGGTGGCGAGGGAAAGATGTACTTGGTGGTGGGGGAAGTTTCGGAGAATTATGTGCCCACCAGCCTCCGCGTCCGGCGTATAATTCTCACCCTACCTCCTTTCCTGCCCGTCGCCTCCTCTTTCTTTCTGCCGTAACCTTCTGACTGTAAAAGCTTTTATAGATATGTAAAAAGGAAAAGACTGATAAAGACAAATGTAGGTCCCCTGCAAACAGAAACAGGTGAATTGATTATGGGGAGCAAGGACATGGCAGACCAATTGAATAATTACTTTGGTTCTGTCTTCACTAAGGAGGACATAAATAATCTTCCAGAAATAGTAAGGGACAGAGGGTCCAGTGAGATGGAGGAACTGAGCGAAATACATGTTAGTAGGGAAGTGGTGTTAGGTAAATTGAAGGGATTGAAGGCAGATAAATCCCCAGGGCCAGATGGTCTGCATCCCAGAGTGCTTAAGGAAGTGGCCCAAGAAATAGTGGATGCATTAGTGATAATTTTTCAAAACTCGTTAGATTCTGGACTAGTTCCTGAGGATTGGAGGGTGGCTAATGTAACCCCACTTTTTAAAAAAGGAGGGAGAGAGAAACCGGGGAATTATAGGCCGGTTAGCCTAACGTCGGTGGTGGGGAAACTGCTGGAGTCAGTTATCAAGGATGTGATAACAGCACATTTGGAAAGCGGTGAAATGATCGGACAAAGTCAGCATGGATTTGTGAAAGGAAAATCATGTCTGACGAATCTCATAGAATTTTTTGAGGATGTAACTAGTAGAGTGGATAGGGGAGAACCAGTGGATGTGGTATATTTGGATTTTCAAAAGGCTTTTGACAAGGTCCCACATAGGAGATTAGTGTGCAAACTTAAAGCACACGGTATTGGGGGTAAGGTATTGGTGTGGGTGGAGAATTGGTTAGCAGACAGGAAGCAAAGAGTGGGAATAAACGGGACCTTTTCAGAATGGCAGGCGGTGACTAGTGGGGTACCGCAAGGCTCAGTGCTGGGACCCCAGTTGTTTACAATATATATTAATGACTTGGATGAGGGAATTAAATGCAGCATCTCCAAGTTTGCGGATGACACGAAGCTGGGTGGCAGTGTTAGCAGTGAGGAGGATGCTAAGAGGATGCAGGGTGACTTGGATAGGTTGGGTGAGTGGGCAAACTCATGGCAGATGCAATTTAATGTGGATAAATGTGAAGTTATCCACTTTGGTGGCAAAAATAGGAAAACAGATTATTATCTGAATGGTGGCCGATTAGGAAAAGGGGAGGTGCAACGAGACCTGGGTGTCATTATACACCAGTCATTGAAAGTGGGCATGCAGGTACAGCAGGCGGTGAAAAAGGCGAACGGTATGCTGGCATTTATAGCGAGAGGATTCGAGTACAGGAGCAGGGAGGTACTACTGCAGTTGTACAAGGCCTTGGTGAGACCACACCTGGAGTATTGTGTGCAGTTTTGGTCCCCTAATCTGAGGAAAGACATCTTTGCCATAGAGGGAGTACAAAGAAGGTTCACCAGATTGATTCCTGGGATGGCAGGTCTTTCATATGAAGAAAGACTGGATGAACTGGGCTTGTACTCGTTGGAATTTAGAAGATTGAGGGGGGATCTGATTGAAACGTATAAGATCCTAAAGGGATTGGACAGGCTAGATGCAGGAAGATTGTTCCCGATGTTGGGGAGGTCTAGAACGAGGGGTCACAGTTTGAGGATAGAGGGGAAGCCTTTTAGGACCGAGGTTAGGAAAAACTTCTTCACACAGAGAGTGGTGAATCTGTGGAATTCTCTGCCACAGCAAACTGTTGAGGCCAGTTCATTAGCTATGTTTAAAAGGAAGTTAGATATGGCCCTTGTGGCTACAGGGGTCAGGGGGTATGGAGGGAAGGCTGGGTTCTGAGTTGGATGATCAGCCATGATCATAATAAATGGCGGTGCAGGCTCGAAGGGCCGAATGGCCTACTCCTGCACCTATTTTCTATGTTTCTATGTTTCTATGTCTCTCACCAATCACCTTCCCAGCTCTTCGCTTCACCTGTCACTTACCGTCTCCCTCTTCCTTTGTCTCCCCACCCCTTCCAAATCTGCTCCTCAGCATTTTTTCTCCAGTCCTGCCGTGGGGTTTCGGCCCGAAACTTCTACTTTTTCCATAGACGCTGCCTGGCCTGTTGAGTTCCTGCAGCATTTCGTGTCTGTTGCTCGGATTTCCAGCGCCCACAGTTTTCTCTGGTTTCTGACTGCGTTGCTATTTCGCTTTTCACTGGGTATTTCACCCTTGTGACCTCCAGTAATTCTTTCTGTCTTATTACCGGTAAACAACGCTTTTCACGACATGTATCAGCGATTAACAAGCAGACTGTGATTCTGCAGGTGGTCCTGTTTTGACTTCAACTTTCAGATTTCCACTGTAAGCTGTCATTTGACCCTCGTACCAGTTGCTGCACCGGGCGAGCTGGAGCCGGCCAGTGTGGCTGGGGTGTCAGGAGGCAGAGGTAGAGGGTGGAGGCTCAGAGATATGGCCTCGCTCTGAGGGTTGGAAGCGGGTGGTACCTGGATCAGTAGTCGGCGGGTAAAGAGGGATCAGAATGGAGAGGTACTGTACTGTATCTGAGATACCTCACTTCCCCCTCCGTGATCCCCATCCTCCCTCCCTACACATCCTCTCCATCTGTTAATCCCTCACTCCCTGTCTATGACCCCCACCCTGCACGTCTCCATCACCCAATCCCTCCCCTGCACCTTTCCGTCTCTGTCACACTCTCCCTCCCCTAAGCCCACCTCCATCACCCCCTCCCTACCCCACACCCCTCCCTGTCTCCAACACCCCTCCCTACCCCACACCCCTCCCTGTCTCCATCACCCCTCCCTACCCTCCACCGCTCCCCATCTCCATCACCCGCTCCCTACCTCGCACCCCTCCCCATTTCCATCAACCCCCTCCCTACCCCACACCCCTCCCTGTCTCCATCACCCCTCCCTACCCTCCACCGCTCCCCATCTCCATCACCCGCTCCCTACCTCGCACCCCTCCCCATTTCCATCACCCCCCTCCCTACCTCGCACCCCTCCCTGTCTCCATCACCCCTCCCTACCCTCCACCTCTCCCCATCTCCATCACCCACTCCCCACCTCACACCCCTCCCCATCTCCATCACCCCTCCCTACCTCACACCCCTCCCCATCTCCATCACCCCTCCCTACCTCACACCCCTCCCCATCTCCATCACCCCCTCCCTCTCCATCTGTGTCACTGTAACTCTCCTGCCACTGCTGCCATCATACGGGAGACCACCTTTGAAACCTCACTCCTGCCACACCCACCTTCTGACGAGCCAGATATGTGGAGATGACTGGCTGAGGGAACGTGGACCCAATATACCTCCAAACTTTTATTTTTCAACTCTCGAGCTGGTAAAGCTTCAAAAAAAATTCAACGTTTTTGTTTTTAATCCAAAAAAGAAAGGCCCACACATATGTACAGTCATAGTAATGAATGGATAATTCAATATGTACATAACAAACAACTCGTTTCCACAAGAAACGATCTTGGCATTTAAAAGCCTGTTTAGTTGTTTTCCCCGAGTTCCCATCTACAATATTTTACATCCTGTGTTTTTGTTGCTTTGATTTTGCCCTCATTGCTGCAGAGAGACAGAGGGAGAGACAGAGAGGGACAGGGACAGAGAGAGGGGGAGAGGGAGGGAGGGGGAGAGAAAGGAAGAGGGAGGAAGAGGGAGAGTTTTTCTCTCTCCCTCCCACCGCCCACCAGCAGGTTTCTGGGCTAAGCCCTCCCTGAATATCTCGTTGTGCAGCCCCCACCTATGCGCTCTCCCAGAATGGTGGAGAGAGACGGTGGGTGATGTACACCCTCCCCTCCCTGTACCCCACCCCCGGTCAAATGGAAGGGGATTCGGAGAAAAGGCACAGAGGCTTCTTGGCATTGGGGTGAGAGAGGTTTGGGGCCAAGAAGCAGGCACTGGAGTTTGGAGTGAATCTTCCTGCATACCTTGTCTTGTGAGGAGGGTCGGAGGGAGTGTGAGGAGATGGGATGGGGGTGTCGATGGGGAGCAGAACGGTGAAGGGTGTGACGGGAAAGGAGGGGTTGAGGGGCGTGTGTGGAGGAGGGGAGGGGAAGGAAGGAAGTGGGTGGAGTGGTGGGGGTGAGGGCAAGGGAATGTAGGCGATGGTAAGAAGAGGGGACGAGAGGAAGAGGAGGGGCTTGAGGGGAAGTGGGTGTGGGGGGTGAGGGAGAGGAGGTCAGGTAGGGATGAAGGCGAGTGGGAGGTGAGGGGGTGGTGGTGTGGGGGAGGAGGGAGAAGAGGGGAGGTGATAATGGGGGACGAGGGAGTGGGAGACAAGACAGGGAGATGAGAACGGGGACGAGGAAGTGGGAGACAAAACAGGGAGATGAGAACGGGGGACGAGGGAGTGAGAGACAAGACAGGGAGATGAGAACGGGGGACGAGGGAGTGGGAGACAAAACAGGGAGATGAGAACGGGGGACGAGGGAGTGGGAGACAAAACAGGGAGATGAGAACGGGGGACGAGGGAGTGGGAGACAAAACAGGGAGATGAGGAGATGGGGTGGGGAGCTGGATGAGACCAGGGGAGGAGGAAGATCTGGTGAAGGGATGGGGGTGCATTGGGGAAAACAGAGGAGTGGGAGGCATGGTTCAGCAGACAGAGGCTGCAGTCACTGGTTGGTAATGAAGGCGGCGGTCGATGGATGTTGCGGGGGGAAGGCGAAAGTCAGAGGACCAGGGGCCGCGGCCATTGGATGTTTTGAGCACTTGCCCTTCCACCGCCCAGACACAAGGTGGCGCTGCGGAGCGGCTGCCGGCCGTGCTCAGCAGCCCCACCTGGTGACCGACGCGACGCAGTGCAGGCATCCCTCCCCTCAGCAGCATTCCTTTAAACGGCTACATTCTCCATCTTCTTAAAAGGGTAACGAATGCCGATGGGGACCACTGCAGCTTTTGCCACTATTCTCGCCCAGATCGCCCACGCAATGAGCATACCTTGCAGCTGCAGTGGGAAAACGTTAGCTGTCCTAGAGCTTCCTTGCCCCATGGCCTTCTCCACCCCACTTTGGAGGACAGTAGGTAGGGTGAGGTGGGATGGGGCAACCTGTTTGAAATCAGGAGATCAAGACTGGAGGTAAATACACGGTCCTAGGAGGAGGGGAACAGATACACATGATTTCCCCACTGCAGCATCAAGCACAATGCCACCACCGCCTCTGAATGGCAAGATCCCACAGTCCTGTATGCTGTCCCTGCCATCATATACTCCCCAGTTGGATTTAATGCTTATCTGTGATGTATAGGACTGGCTGCAACCCACACAGGCAAAAACAAATGCTATACCTTCCCCTTTAAGAGCATCGCAGAGGACCCCAACAAACGCTTGCCAACAGATGGATGTGAGGTTGGGAGGGAGGGAATGGGATGGAGAAGACGCAGGGGATGGGAGAAAAGGGGGGTCAGAAGAAGAGGCAGGGAATGCCTTTGGAGTACCGGGTGCACATTTGGAGCAGGAGGGTTGGATCTGTATGGCTGGTGCTGTTCTCTTCTGAACGATCAGTGCAAAAAGAATTAAAACTTAAATTAAACGATCCAAATACTGTACTGTCCCTTATGCAGGGGAGAGGGAGGGCTGGGAGCGAGGAAAAGATGGTGAGAGAGAGAAGAGGGGAGACAAGGGGAGAGGGAGAGAGGAAGGGGGGCAGAGAGAGAAGGGCTGGGGGGTGGGAGAAGAGAAACTCAGCCCAAGCAAACAGCTCCCTCAGTTCAAAGTGCCTCGACAATTCTCCGTCCCGCACAGGCAGGCGATCTTGTTCTCTTCGATGGGGAACTTGTAGTCGTAGGTAATCTCCTCATTGACACTGATGGGTTGCTTCGAGTAGATGACGATCTTCTTCTGCGCCTCCAGTGTAATGACTTTGGCATAGCAGTTCGGCTGGAGGGGAAGGAAACACTGTCAGATGGGGCAAAATTCCCACCACACCATCCCATCACACACCCCTGGGGTCAGACACAGGGAGAGGCTCCCTCTGCACCACCCTGTCACACACCCCTGGGGTCAGACACAGGACGAGGCTCCCTCCGCACTGTCCCATCACGCAGCCCTGGGGCAGACATGGAACGAGGTTCTCTCCACACCATCCTGTCATACACACCCTCTGCTTCCTAGCCTTTGTCCACCTTCCCAACACGCCATAGCGGTCAGTCTTTCCACCTGGAGGTGAGGGGGGTCCCCAGTGGAAGTCCCTTTACGAGGGACTTCTTCCCATGCACCTTGGAGATCTGGGGTGGAGGCTACTGCATAGAGAAGTGCCTTGTAATAAATTCTTTAGTCTGTACACGGATCTCCCAGCCGCATGTCACTTCTGCGGGCTGGAGGAGACCGTGTACCGCACGTACATGGAGTGTGTGAGACTGCAGCCCCTTTCCGCGTATTTGCGTGGGCTGCTTCTCGCCTTCTGGTTGCATTTCAGTCCCACCCTATTCATATATGGTCATCCAGTAAGGAGGGGGGCACAGAGGGATGAGGATGTCCTTGTCAACTTGCTCCTGATGCTGGCGAAAACTGCCATCCGTGGGTCTTGGAAACGGGTGGCGGGAGGATCTCCCAGGGCGGACTGCCTGGCTATGTTTAGGGAGTATATTCGTGCCCGGGTAAATATTGAAAAGGAACACGCGCAGTCCACAGCGACCGTAGAGGTGTTCCGGGCCCTTTGGCCTCCGCGGGGGTGGGGGGGAGTAATTGCCATCATTGATAGAGATGGAAACATTTTGGTTTAATGAGTATTGTCTATCTGCAGTGAAGTAATTGTGTTAGTCACTGTTTTGTATATAGAGCACCAAATTTGTAATAAAGAAACAAACACGATGCCTCCTGGCCTGCTGCGTTCACCAGCAACTTTGATGTGTGTTGCTTGTAATAAAGAAAATTTTGTATTTAAAAAAAAGGGATCAGAGACTGACCAAGGCTCCCTCCACACCGTCCCATCACACACTCCCCCGGGGTCGGACACAGAGTGAAGCTCTCTCCACACCGTCCCATCACACACTCCCGGGGTCAGACACAGAGTGAAGCTCCCTCCACACCGTCCCATCACACACTCCCGAGGTCAGACACAGAGTGAATCTCCCTCCACACCGTCCCATCACACACTCCCCCGGGGTCGGACACAGAGTGAAGCTCCCTCCACACCGTCCCATCGCACACTCCCGGGGTCAGACACAGAGTGAAGCTCCCTCCACACCGTCCCATCACACACTCCCAGGGTCAGACACAGAGTGAATCTCCCTCCACACCGTCCCATCACACACTCCCAGGGTCAGACAGAGTGAAGCTCCCTCCACACCGTCCCATCACACATTCCCGGGGTCAGACACAGAGTGACACTCTCTCCACACCGTCCCATCACACACTCCCGGGGTCAGACACAGAGTGAATCTCCCTCTACACCGTCCCATCACACACTCCCGGGGTCAGACACAGAGTGAAACTCCCTCCACACCGTCCCATCACACACTCCCGGGGTCAGACACAGAGAGGAGTTGTGCTGACTGAGCTGGGAGAAATCGAAGGAAAACTACTGGATAAAGTTCGTGGAATACTTTGGAGGTGGCTCTAAAAGTCTCTTGGACATCTGAGTGAGTGACGGTGTTAGTGTGGAAGCTCGGTGTGGAGTTTTACTACCGGTTTGGACTGAGTTTGTTGGCAGCTGCTAACTGCGTAGCTCCCAGCTGTGGCCGCTGGCAACTCGCCAGGAAGCCGGTTCGCTCCAAAACCGGAGGCAAACGGCGTCGTTCCCCCCATTGACATCGGGGCAACGTTCCTCCTCCATTGTTTTCCTGATTTTCATCCGGTGTCGGAGCCGGAGCATCTGGAAGGACGTTTCGACCTCTCCCGGCCTGGGTTTCTGAAAGTTCAACGGAGCCTTTCCTGGGGCTGAGCCAGCAAGGAACTGTCGACTGCAAACTTTCCCGGCCAGTTATTCGACTCGCTCCAGGACTTCTAACCGACACCGCTGTAAGATTCTCGGACTGGAAAGAGCGCCAGCATGCCGGACCGGTCTCCAGGGAGTCGCGGGCCTTCGGGGAGTTACGCACGGGCGGCTGCCTCCCCGGCCTCGGACAACGCCCTGTTTCGGTCGGTGAAGGTGGAACGTGGGGTGCAATGTATTTTGCGGCCTGGAATGACACTAGAAAAGTGTACGGAGGCAATGGAGGACCTTGTGGGGAAAGGTGGTATTCTGGCCACTGAGAAGGAGTTCGGAAAGGCAGTGTTCTATCTAGCGAATGAAGAGTTAGTGCACCGGGCTCTAAGCAGGGGAGTCACGGTAGAAAACATTTTTTTTTTTTACCGATGGAGCTGGTGACGGCCCCCACGCAACGTATCGTGCTTGGGCATGTTAAGCCTTTCATTCCGAATGAGGACCTGCTTCCCCCACTGGCCCGTTTAGGGCAAGTAAGGTCGGAGATCACTGCCATCCGACACAAATTTAAGAGACGCACCCTCCGCACCGTAATCTCTTTCCGGCGTCAGGTATTCATGCAGCTGGAAAGGGAGGACGACGTTGAGGGCCGGTTTACTGTCCGGCATGGGGGTGTGGACTATCAGGTGTATTGGAGCTCCGAGCGCCCACGGTGCCATACGTGCAGGGAGGTAGGACACTTTCGGAGGGACTGTCCTAGCACCCGAAACGCTGGGGAGCCCACTTCGAGCACCAGTGCCCCAGCTACCTCTGCCCCTGATCCTACTCCTGCGCCTGCATCTGACCCTGCCCCTGCCCCTGATCCTGCCCCAGCCCCTCACCCTGCCCCTACCCCTACGCCTGTCCCTACTCCTACAGTTGGGTCGGTCCCTGCTCCTCTCCCTGTGGTTCAGGTGGGGGACGGGGTGGAGTCTGTGCGGAGTAAGAAGGCAAAGGGGAAATCCAAACACAGTAAGAAGCAGGCCTTTGAGGCCGCAGAGCTCACGCCCATTTGCCCTGAAGTGGAGTGTGGGGCTCGGGGAGGTGCGCAAGCAGACGGGGCGATGGAAACAGAAGGCGCCGCCCCATCGGTGAAGCCTGCACCTGTGTGCTCCTCCAGCGTGAAGAGGAGAAGGGAACGTTCCCGCAAGAGGGCAGGGGATGTAGATGCGGGGGAGTCCCAGGAAGGGGTAGGAATCCGGGTAGGGGTTGATTCTAAACCTGAGTCCCCAGATGTAGCCACCAGTCCTGGGGTAGATGGTGTTGTTGTGCAAAAAGCTTGTGATAACCCTGTTTGCACAAATGAGGCAGCCCTGGAGGCCTCCACCCAGGACCTACAAGTCAGCGGCTCTCTGTAGGTAAGTGTACCGAATAGTGTAAGAGGAGACGAGACAAAGCTCTCTCATTCTCAGCACCAGACTGCTTGTGAATCCCTTGGACCAAAGGTGCCGGGTTCCCCTCTATACCTGCCCCCTGAGGAGGACGATATTCTGTGCACGTCAACCCCTGCAATAAATGACTTGCAGGGAGTCCCTGGGGATTGTCCCTCCACTGTCGCAAATGTGGATGAGGCTGATGCGACGGTGGAGCGGGCAGGTAAGAGCGAGGTGCCCGCTGCGCGGTGTGGGTCACAGGCGCAGCCATCTATTGGAACATGCGGGGAGACCAATGGGGATTCTGTCTGCAGTGACGGGTTGGAGGGGGACTCCTTCCATAGTGAAACAATGGACATCCTCCCGCTCCTGAGAAATCCCCATTGATACCTGTAGAGGAAATTAAGCATTTCATTCTCACCTCTGAGGGTGCCAAGCACCGGCCTCAACTAGCCTCGCTTCGCTGGCCCAGCATGCCGAGGCTGGTGAGGTCCCTGTGAGTCATCCTCGGACAGAAGGGAAAGGGAAAGAGGAATGCGGTGTCGGGGAACGACAGACGGCGACTAAAATCTTTCCGAAATGACCTAGTAAGGGACATCAGAGGGAGAAGCAGCCTCGCTCCAACGGGGGATGGCGGGTCACAGGGTGTCACTGGCACCGCTCGAGCCCGGAAGGCAAAAAGTATCCTTGCTTTCTTTTGGGACAGTGTGGTGGAGGGCACCTCCGCTCTCACCGGAATGGGCACAGCTGCTGAGACCTAGTGTACTCCCGCCATGAAGCTTACCATAGCTAGTCTCAATGTAAACGGCAGCAGGGGTCCTCTTCGCAGGCATAACAATCTCTCAGTCCTCAGGGATGGGCGGTATACGGTGAGTTTCCTGCAGGAAACCCATACCATCCCTGGGGACGAGTCTGCTTGGCTCCTGGAGTGGCAGGGCGGGGTCTACATGAGCCACCTCAGCTCCAATTCGAGCGGAGTGGCGATTCTTTTGGCCCCGACCTTCCAGCCAGTAATTGAAAGAGTCCAGGACGTTGTGCCCGGCCGTCTGCTCCATCTGGTTGTGCGCCTGGATGGCGTACCATTGCATTTTATCAATGTGTACGCTCCCAGGCGCGGTGTGATGCAGACGCGCCTATTCTGCCAGCTGTCCACCCTGCTGAGCTCCATCGATCCTGGGGACTGCGTCATCCTCGGGGGAGACCTCAACTGCACCCTCGAGGCGGAGGAC
Organism: Mobula hypostoma; assembly: GCF_963921235.1. Lineage (NCBI taxonomy): Eukaryota > Metazoa > Chordata > Chondrichthyes > Myliobatiformes > Myliobatidae > Mobula > Mobula hypostoma. The sequence goes on from NC_086107.1 coordinate 114,422,459, forward strand.
CGCTCGGGCCTCCAACGCGACCCAGCATCAGCAAAAAAGTTAAAGGAGCTAGTCGGCTCCTTTGACTTGGTGGACAGCTGGCGGAATCTTCACCCCAACTCTAGCGCCTTCTGGAGAAGGTCTAGAGAAGGAGGTTCCAGGATAGACCGCATGTACATCTCTCGGGCCTACGCCTCCCGCATGTCGGCGTCCTCCATGCGGCCAGTGTCGTGCTCGGACCATCACCTTGTGTGGATGGAATTTATTCCTCTGCACCCTCGGGTGGGATCCGGGTGTTGGCATTTTAACAACCGGCTGCTGGAGGACAGCCGATTCCGGGATTCGTTCCGAGCGTTCTGGGTCTCCTGGAAGGAGAGGCGGAGAGAGTTCTGCTCCCTACGGCTATGGTGGGATGTGGGCAAAGCCCACATCCGGTTTTTATGTCGGGAGTACACTAGGGGGTCGACAAAGAGGCGGGGCTCTGAGGTTGAGCGGCTTGAGAGAGCGTTGCTTGACCTGGAGTCCCGCCTCGGTCCGACCGCTGGAGACCAGCAGCTGTGGCAGGAATACCAGGAGAAGAAGGACGCACTAAGGAACCTGCAGCTTCAGCAGTCCCGAGGTGCGTACGTGAGGTCACGGATCCAAATGCTGCAGGATTTGGACCGTGGCTCACCCTTCTTCTACTCGTTGGAGAGGTGGCGGGGAGTTCAGAAGCAGCTAGTGGAGCTGCTGGCTGCCGATGGCTCCTCCATCACGGACCCTGATGGAATTAACAACGAAGTCCGTTCATTCTATCGGTCCTTATTCTCGCCTGATCCGTCAAATGCGGAGGCGTGTAATGAGGTCTGGAAGGATTTGCCTAAGGTCAGCCCAGAGGACGCAGTGTGTCTGGACGCCCCCCTGACTCGGGAGGAGCTGTCCACTGCCCTTCGGCAACTCCGGAGGGGCAAGTCCCCTGGTTTGGATGGACTGAGTGTTGAGTTTTATCAGGCTTTTTGGGATGTCCTGGGGAATGATTACAGCCTTGTCCTAGGGGAGACCCTAGCCACCGGAGAAATGCCCCTCTCATGGCGAAGAGCTGTTGTGGTCCTACTGCCCAAGAAGGGAGACCTCCGCCTGCTAAAGAACTGGCGGCCAGTCTCCCTCTTGTGCGCGGACTACAAGATCTTCGCCCGGGCAATGGTCAACCGTCTGGGTTCTGTAATTGGACAGGTGGTCCATCCTGACCAATCTTACACAGTCCCGGGCCGCTCCATCCAGGACAATGTCCACCTAGTACGGGACCTGATCCACCTGCTCCAGGAGACTGGGACCCCGGCAGCGTTTCTTTCTCTTGACCAGGAGAAGGCGTTTGACCGGGTGGACCACAGTTTCCTACTGGGCACCCTGCAGGCTTTTGGGCTCGGACCACACTTTGTGGCCCGAGTTCAGCTCCTGTACTCTGCCGCAGAGTGCCTAGTTAAGATTAACGGATCATTGACAGGACCTATCCACTTCCGAAGAGGAGTGCGTCAAGGGTGCCCCATGTCCGGTCAACTGTATGCGATCTGTGTCGAGCCATTCCTCGGCCTTCTTCGGCGAAGGCTGACAGGTCTGGTTCTGCGCGAACCGGACATGGGGGTCGTCCTCTCGGCCTACGCCGATGACGTACTCCTCATGATGACAGACCCCTGTGACCTGCAGAGGATGCGCGAGTGCCAAGATGTTTTCTCGGCGGCATCCTCCGCCAGGATCAACTGGGCGAAATGTTCCGGATTCTTGGTAGGTCAGTGGCAGATGGACTCCCTGCCGGAGGAGATGAGAGCTTTTGAGTGGAGCACCAGACGCCTTCTCTATCTGGGAGTCTACCTGAGTCCTTCTGGGGAGACCTGGCTGGCGAACTGGCAGGACCTGGAGACAAAGGTCATGGCCCGGCTAGGGCGCTGGTCAGGCCTTCTCAGGGTGCTTTCCTATCGAGGCAGGGTGGTGGTCATGAACCAGCTGGTGGCCTCCACGTTGTGGTACCGGATGGTCACCTTGGGCCCCCCTTCCCCTTTTGTTGCGAGAATGCAGAGGAAGCTAGTGGACTTCTTCTGGGGAAACAGGAAACACCGGGTCTCTGCAGCGGTTCTGAGTCTCCCAGTAGGAGAGGGCGGACAGTCGCTGGTGTGTGTACGCACAAGACTGGCGGCTCTCCGCCTCAGGACTCTGCAGAGATTCCTGTACGCCGAGCACCCTCTCAGTGGACGTCTTGGCGACTTTCTTCCTCCGGAGGGGCTGCTGCCTTCACGAAGATATGCAGCTACCACCGGCAGGCGTCAGCCGTGCTGCTTTGCAGAGGCTGCCCGGCTTCTATCAGAACCTACTGAGAGTCTGGAACATGGTTGCCTCAGGCCGGGAATCCCCTCCTCTGGCAGAGGGTGGGGTCCTGGCCGACCCTTGCCCTGCCTCAGCGGATGTCGGTGCGGCTCCGGTGTGTGGATCGACTCAGGCTGAGCTGCTCGTCGGGCCCAGGCCCCGCAGCCTTACCCGAGAGACGAATCCACACAACTTGAGCCGTCTTTCATCGACACCCACAATCCCATTCAGGGATGCAGGCAGGAGGTACCTTTATGGGCTGCTGCTCCACACCCTCCACTTCCTAGCCCTTGTCCACCGTCCCAACACACCATGGCGGTCGGTCTTCCCACCTGGAGGTGATGGGGGTCCCCAATGGAAGTCCCTTTACAAGGGAGTCCTCCCCATGCACCTTGGGGATCTCGGCTGGAGGGTGCTGCATAAAGCGGTGCCCTGAAATAAGTTCTTTAGTCTGTACACGGATCTCCCAGCCGCGTGTCACTTCTGCGGGCTGGAGGAGACCGTGTACCATATGTACGTGGAGTGTGTGGGGCTGCAGCCCCTTTTCGCGTATTTGCGTGGGCTGCTTCTCGCCTTCTGGTTGCATTTCAGTCCCACCCTATTCATATATGGTCATCCAGTAAGGAGGGGGGCACAGAGGGATGAGGATGTCCTTGTCAACTTGCTCCTGGGGTTGGCAAAAATTGCCATCCCTGGCTCCTGGAAAAGGGTGGCAGGAGGTTCTCCCCGGGCGGACTGCCTGGCAATGTTTAGGGTGTATGTTCGTGCCCGGGTGAACATTGAAAAGGAATACGCACAGTCCACGGCGACCGTAGAGGTGTTCCGGGACCGTTGGGCTCCATGGGGTGTAAATGCCATCATTGATGAAGATGGCAATATATTGGTTTAAGATGTATTGTCTGTTTGTAGTGTAGTAAATATGTTAGTCACTGGTTTTGTAAATATTGTATAGCACCGACATTTGTAATAAAGAATTTTGTTAAAAAAAAAGGGGTCAGACACAGAGTGAAACTCCCTCCACACCGTCCCATCACACACTCCAGGAGTCAGGCACAGACCGAGCCCTCTGTACCAAGCTGACTCACCGTACAACAGTGGTTGATGAAACGGGCAAGGTTCCCGGACTTGGTGGCGTCGATGATTGTGTCATGATCCACCCGGAACAGGTAGCTGCTGCCGATGCCTTCCTCCTCGTACCTCCGCTCCCGCATGTCAGCGACCATCTGCCAGGGAGGAGGGAGAAGCAGGGAGAGACGTGATGGTTGGGGCAGGAAACACAAGTTGGAAATGGAAGAGAGAGCTCAACAGAGAGGCAGGTGGGGTGGGGGGGGCGGAGAGGGGGAGGGAGTGGGCCGTGGGTTTGAGGGCACGTGGGCAGCAGAAACCACACGCACACACACAGTCCCTGTCCCCCTCGCGCACGGCCCCCATCCCCCTTGCGCACGGTCCCTGTCCCCGTTCCCATCGCGCACGGCCCCCGTCCCCATCCCCCTTGCGCACGGTCCCCGTCCCCATTCCCATCGCGCACGGCCCCCGTCCCCCTTGCGCACGGTCCCCGTCCCCATCCCCCTTGCGCACGGTCCCCGTCCCCATCCCCCTTGCGCATGGTCCCTGTCCCCGTTCCCATCGTGCACGGCCCCCGTCCCCATCCCCCTCGCGCACGGTCCCCGTCCCCATTCCCATCGCACACAGTCCCTGTCCCCTCGCGCACGGTCCCTGTCCCCGTCCCCTCGCGCACGGTCCCTGTCCCCGTTCCCATCGCGCACGGTCCCTGTCCCCGTTCCCATCGCGCACGGTCCCCATCCCCTCGCGCACGGTCCCTGTCCCCGTTCCCATCGCGCACGGCCCCCGTCCCCTCGCGCATGGTCCCTGTCCCCGTTCCCATCGCGCACGGTCCCCGTCCCCTCGCGCACGGTCCCCATCTCTCTCACACGAAGTGTCTCAGTCTCACATAAACACAATCAGTTTCTCTCTCTCCTCCACGTGCACAGGCAGACTCTCACACACACTCTTTCTCACGTACAGTTTCTCTCCTGCGCGCACAGACACACAAAGAGCCCAACCTGACGGATGTTCTGTCCCACGTATTCGATGACCATCTCGTCAGCTGCAATGGGCTCCATTGCGAACAGACCCCATTCGTGTATACGGCTCCGGCCAAACCTTAGCTTCTTCTTCCGGAACTGGAGGGGAGGGGGAGCCCAGATTGAAGTCAATGCCTGTTAGCACCCCCAGTCCACCTCCCTCTCTCGCCTTCCCTTTCCTCTCCCTCTGACCTCCTCTCCTCCCAACACCTCCTCTTCCCTGCCCCCCCCATCCTCTGCTGACCACCCACACCATCCCTCCGTCTACACACTTCCTCTCCCCTCTTCCAGGGCACATCTTCCCAACACTTCCCTCTCACACCTCCCACTAGCTTCCACACCCTTCAAAACCCCAATGCCCCTCCCTCCTCCTCCCCGCCTCTCTCACCCCCCTCACACACCCACTCCCCTGCCACGCCATCCCACCCTCCTCCTCCCCACCCCCGTGCTGACCTTGAGCTGATTGAACTTGAGCAGGTCACTGTCAAGGACGGCAGACGCGCCGATGGCAGTCAGCAGCCGCCTCTGTTCAGAACGCCGCTCCGACAGCAGCCGGTTCGAGCCCTGGCTGGTGGGGGCAGGGTTGGAGAGGAGAGACTGTGGGCCGGTGGGGGAGGGTCAGCACCATATGTCCCCCCCGGAGGGTGAAGGAGAGATCGAGAGGGGAGGGTGAGGGGGAAATCGAGAGGGGAGGGTGAAGGAGAGATCGAGAGGGGAGGGTGAGGGGGAAATCGAGAGGGGAGGGCGAGGGGGGGATCGAGAGGGGAGGGCGAGGGGGGGATCGAGAGGGGAGGGCGAGGGGGGAGGGCGAGGGGGGGATCGAGAGGGGAGGGCGAGGGGGGATCGAGAGGGGAGGGCGAGGGGGGATCGAGAGGGGAGGGCGACGGGAGAGATCGAGAGGGGAGGGTGAGGGGGAAATCGAGAGGGGAGGGTGAGGGGGAAATCGAGAGGGGAGGGCGAGGGGGAAATCGAGAGGGGAGGGCGAGGGGGAAATCGAGAGGGGAGGGCGAGGGGGAAATCGAGAGGGGAGGGCGAGGGGGGGATCGAGAGGGGAGGGTGAGGGGGAAATCGAGAAGGGAGGGCAAGGGGGGGATCGAGAGGGGAGGGCGAGGGGGGATCGAGAGGGGAGGGCGACGGGAGAGATTGAGGGGGAGGATGAGGGGGGATCGAGAGGGGAGGTTGAGGGGGGATCGAGAGGGGAGGGCGACGGGAGAGATCGAGAGGGGAGGGCGAGGGGGGGATCGAGAGGGGAGGGCGAGGGGGGGATCGAGAGGGGAGGGCGAGGGGGGGATCGAGAGGGGAGGGCGAGGGGGGGATCGAGAGGGGAGGGCGAGGGGGGATCGAGAGGGGGAGGGCGACGGGAGAGATCGAGAGGGGAGGGTGAGGGGGAAATCGAGAGGGGAGGGTGAGGGGGAAATCGAGAGGGGAGGGCGAGGGGGAAATCGAGAGGGGAGGGCGAGGGGGAAATCGAGAGGGGAGGGCGAGGGGGAAATCGAGAGGGGAGGGCGAGGGGGGGATCGAGAGGGGAGGGTGAGGGGGGGATTGAGAGGGGAGGGTGAGGGGGAAATCGAGAAGGGAGGGCGAGGGGGGGATCGAGAGGGGAGGGCGAGGGGGGATCGAGAGGGGAGGGCGACGGGAGAGATTGAGGGGGAGGATGAGGGGGGATCGAGAGGGGAGGTTGAGGGGGGATCGAGAGGGGAGGGTGGGTGGGATCGAGAGGGGAGGGTGACGGGAGGATCGAGAGAGCGAGCGAGGGAGGGGTGGGAGAGCAAGGGATTGCATATGGGGATGGGGACGAGGGTGGTATATGAGGAGAGGGGACAGGAGATGGCATGGAGTTGGGATTTGAGGTATCAGGGTTGAAGGGTAGAGGGGGAGTGGCGGAAGGGAAAGAAAGGAGGGAGAGAGCACGTTAACACAGTCCAACCAGGGGTGCCCCTCCCCAACCGTACTCCCACCCATCTCCAGGTTCTGGCTTCAACAGGATGAACACATACATCCCCAGCCTCTACTGGCATCGACCGCGCTACCTCCGACCTCTGCTTCGATAGGCCACACATCCCCACCTGTGCTGGGATAGATATCACATCCCCCCACCCTCACCTCGGCCAGGGAGTGTCAAGGATTAGGGGGACATCACTGTAGGATAGGGCGTGCACTGCCAATGGTGGGGAGTGTTGAGAGACGGTGGGGGGGGGACAGTTAGGAATGGTGTGAAGGTAAGCACACACATCGTGTATGTTTGATGAAGTCAAACCGGATTACCCCTGTTGGGGCACAGGCCACTAAGAGTTGCTCGCCAGAGTCCTGTGTCCTGGGCCGCTCTTTCATCACATCTCCTCCACAGCTGCCGTGGCAACAAAATCCACAGATTCCACACCCTCTGGCCGAAGAAATTCCTCCTCATCTTTATTCTAAATGGATGTGCCTCTATTCCGAGGCTGTGTCCTCTGGTCTTGGACTCCCCTACCATAGGAAACATTCTCTCCACATCCACTCTATGGAGGCCTATCAACATTCGATAGGTTTCAATGAGATCCCCTCCCTCATTCTTCTGAATTCCGGTAAGTATAGGGCCAGAGCCATCAAACACCACTCAAATGATACACCTTTCAATCCTGGAATTACTTTGGTGAACCTCCTTTGAACCCTCTCCAATGTCAGCACATCCTTTCTTAGATAAGGGGCCCAAAACTGCTGACAGTACTCCAAGTGAGGGCTCACCAATGCCTTAAAAGCCACAACATTACATTCTTTCAATTCTCTTAAATCTATGCAAAAGTCACTTACATAGAAAGTGTCTGGCTCTACCACCAGCTCCAAGCACTTACCTCTGTGTACAAGAAACCTACCCCTTACACCTCCCCTAAATTTTCCTCCAATCATCTGAAAAGGATATTGGCCATTGCCGCCCTGGGAAAAACGACTGGATGTCCACTCCATCTACGCATTTCATAATCTTACACTCCATTATCAAGTCACCTCTCACCCTCTTTCACTGCCAAGCCCCAGCTCATAAGACACACTCTCCAAACCAGACATCATCCTGGTAAAGCTCCTTTGCAGCTCTCTGAAGCCTCCTCACCCTTCCTATACTGAGGTCACTAGAACTGAACACAGTAAGTGTGCTCTACCCAGAGTCATACAGAGTGCAACACCAACTCATGCTATTTTCAATCCCCAGACTAATGGCGGCCAACACACCGCACATCTTCTTAACCAGTCAATCACCTTGCGTGGCAACTTTGAGGGATCTATGGATGTGGACCCCAAGATTCCTCTGTTCCTCCTCATGGCTAAGAATCCTGCCACTGACTTTGTACTCCACCCTCAGGTATGACCTCCCAGAAGGTATCACTTCACACTTTTACTGATAAACTCCACTTACGTGGGTGGGGAGGGTCTCTCGGGCAGTGACAGGAACCCGCAGATAAGTGTCCTTTTCCTTCTTGCTGATCTTGTAGAATCCCTCGCTCCTGGCGCTTCCCGACAGGTGCTCCCTCAGCCCGTCCTCCGAGCGCCTTTTCCTCTTCGGGCTAGGGATGTTGGTGAGTGCGAGTGGTCAAGGAAAGGGTCAGTCCGATTCCCGCTCCCCGCCCCACTGAACCTTACACTCATCATCCCCTCCCCTCCCGTCTTGCTCATCCTATTCCTCTACGTCTTCACAAAACGCTGGAGGAACAGTAAGTCAGCATCGTCCATGTCCTCTTCTCGCTGTTGCCATTACACAGGAGGTACAGGAGCCGTAGGCCCCACACCACCAGGTTGAAGAATGGTTATGACCCTACAACCAGCAGGCTCCTGAACTTCACCAGCCTCAACTCTGAACTGACTCCACAACCTACAGACTCACTTTTGGAAATTCCTTACAATTCCTACTCTGTGTATTTGTTTTCTTTTTACCGTTTTTCTTTGGCACATTGCTCTTTGTTTACGTTTTTTGAAAATACTATTGCATTTCCTTATCCCCCGTAAATGCCCTCAGGGAGATGAAGCTCAAGGTAGCCTATGGAAAATATACGTATATACTTTAGTTATAAATTTACTTTGAACTTTTTGACCGTTTATTTCTCTCTATGCTCAAAGATCTAAGTAATTTTTTATTATCAGTGTACATATATGTCACTGTACACAACCCTGAGATTCATTTTCCTGTGGGCATACTCAGCAAATCTATAGAACAGTAACTCTAACAGGATCAATGAAAGATCAACCAGAGTGCAGAAGACAACAAACTGTGCAAATGCAAATACAAATAAATAGCAATAAATAACGAGAACTTGAGATAAAGAGTCCCTTAAAGTGAGATCATTGGTTGTGAGAACATCTCAAAGATGGGTCAAGTGAGGGTAATTATCCCCTTTTGTTCAAGAGGTTGATGGTTGAGGGGTAGTAACTGTTTGTGAACCTGGTGGTGCGAGTCCTGAGGCGCCTGTAACTTTCACGTGATGGCAGCAGCGAGAAGAGAGCGTGTCTAGGGTGGTGGGGATCTCTGATGATGGATGCTGATTTCCTATGACAGAATTTCATGTAGATGTGTTCAACGTTTGAGAGGGCTTTACCTGTGATGTACTGGGCTGGATCCACTACCTTCTGTAGGATTTTCCATTCAAAGATATTAGTGTTTCTAACACGGTTCAAGTTCGTCGCTTCCCTATTTACCGCCCCACCTCCAACCCCAGATCCGAACACTCTCCCATGCACTGGGGGATGACTAGTCCAAGTGAGAGGGAACCATATCACCCAGGGGACACCCAAAGGGTCAGAGAGAGGCAGACAAGCTCCACACACACAATGCCAGAGGTCGGGATCGAACTTGCGTCTCCAAGGCTGACAGTGCCACACTGGCCGTGTGCACACACACTCCATCTATCTACCCCGGTTGCACCCTTGGGGAGACATGGGTGACCCACAGGAGTTGAGGGACCTTGTAAACCACAGCCCCACCCTCCGTCTTTGGCTGAGGGAGGAGCCAATGTGAAGTGGCAAAACGTATATTTTTTTAAAGCAATATTCACTGGATCTGGATGTCAGTAGGCTGCCAGCATTTCTCACCCATCCCTACTTAATCCATTGATAAGGTTGAAGGGAGTAAATTGGGGGAAGTGACTTTATCACCGACCCCAACTTGTCTGTCAAAGTGGAAGTTTGCCAGTATTCATTACCCATCCCTAATCGTCCTCTCCAGAAGGCAGGGAACCTGCCAGCTTTTATCACCCATCCCTAAATGCAACTTGGGGGCGGGGAGGGGCTGTTTAACCAGCATCAATCGCCCATTCCTAAAAGTCTTCTCAAGGGGGTGGGGGGCTTACCAGCATCTATTGCCCATCCATTGTCACATCTCAACAAAGTGGGAGTTTGCTGAATGATCACCTATCCTTTATCACTCAGTCCTTAGCAACCTATCAGAGCCCCCGGGAAGGCCCTTGAGAGCCATCCTCCACCCTCGCAAAATTACCCTCAGGCCCCTTGAGAAGACGCACTCAAGAGCACTGTGAGAAAACTGCACCTCACTCACAAACACCAGAGGAAATTTCTTCCCTCCCACTGTCCTCTCGCTCAAAACTTCACCAGGAAACACTCCACACAAAGCAACCCCACCCATTCTAACACCCCCTCCAAACCTCCTGCCAATCAGAAGGAATAGCCCATTTAACTCACGACTGTGACTGTGCAGAGAGAAACCCCTCCCTCCCCCTCCCTTGCTCCACGCTGAAAGGATATCGGTGTGGAAGACCCAGTGTGTGTCGTTAAGCCAGTCAAGGGCAGTGTCCTCCTGCAGCAGCTGCTGATAGGTGAGGCGGAGGTAGTGAAGGTCCTCGGGGTCCAAACCTGAGTTCCAGATCTCGTACAGGACAGCCATCTCCTCGAACTCAGAGCGCAGCTGAAACCTGCCAGCACCCTCCCCCTTCCTGCCAGCAGGGGGCACCTCGCCTGGTTCCAGCCTCTTGGGGATCAAGGGAGTCCTTGCCTCCTCCTCACTACTGCCCCTCTCCTCGTCCTCCTCTGCAGCAGCAGGGACCCGGAGGTCAGCCTCGGGGTATGGGGCACAGACGACCTCTTCCGGCGCCTCCAGCACTGCGTCCAGATGGTCGCTGAGAAGCTCGGGAGGGGGAGGCGGGGCGGCGGAGGTGTCCAGCTGGGGTCGGGGGGCCTCGGGGGTCCTGCGGCGCCGAGGCGGTGGCGAGGGGAGGGGGGCAGGCTTGGCGTAGCTGTGCTCCAGGTGGAAGAGGCGCTCCGGACGGCAGGGGGCGAGAGGGGCGGCCCCCTCTGCCTCCTCCTCCTCCCCGTCCGAGGAGCCGGAGGACGAGGAAGAGGAAGAATGGGAGAGGGAAGGGGAAGGGGGTCTCCCCTTGCCAAAGGTGAGGGCAATGCTGGCCAGCCCGGCCAGGTCCACCCCTTTCTCCGAGGACGAGGAGGATGAGGGTGCGTGGGGAGGAGAGAGGGGGGTGTTGGCCAGCTGAAGAAGAGAGGAGGCGCCCAGCTGCTCCCGGAAGCGGAGGCTCTCCTCCGCCAAGGTGTCCTGCCGGTGATGGGGGCGTGCCCGGGCCCCGACGAGGGCAGACGGCGACTTCACCAGCCCGGCGTGATCCAGCGGCAGGTTGGAGATGGTGGTGGGGCCGGCCGACAGCTCCCTCTTTGCCTCCTCCTCCTCCTCTGACAGAGAGAAGGACACCCTCTTCCGAGGCGTGGGCTGGGGCACGGGTGCCTGGCGGGTGCTCACTCCCGTCTCCTCAGGGAGGCTGGGTACCTGGGGCTTGGCTGCAGGTGTCAGAGGAGGAGGTTTCTCTGGCGTATCTGTGCACTCTGTCAGGAGAGAGATGTTGGAGGTCAGGGAGGGTCCAATGCCCGGTGCCCCCCACCCCAACCCCGGTATATCGGACGCCTGATTCCAGAGGGAAGGAGACGACGGTCTGGTCAGGGTGGGGAAGAGAGGACAGATACCACGATTAACTCACCTGCTTTAACTGCAGATTCCTCCATCCCTTCGGACTTCACCGTAGCATCCAAAGGCTCTCTGCTGCTCTCCTCTCCGTCTGCTGCCGGCTGGCCACTCTCCTCTTTCAGCTGCGGCTCCTGGGAACCTCTGCCTGCCGCCTCTGTCGCCTGCTCGAGCTTGGACTCTTTCTCACACGTCACAGAGCTGTCCATGGTGGAGTCGTCCATCGTGTCTGCCATCTCCTCCTCCTCCTCCTCCTCCTCAGAGCTGCTGGCGAAGCCCGTTGAAGCTTCGGACGCCTCATCAGACTCGCCGGCTCTTGAGGATGTGTCGCTGGCGGCCTCATCTGACGGTGGGCAGAAGGCGGGTGTTGGGGAGAGGAGTGTGGGGGGGGAGAGAGGTTGGGGTGTAAGGAGAGCAGGAGCAGGGGGTGTGGGAGAGAGGTAGAAGGGTGGGAAGGGGTACAGTGACGGGGTAGAGGGGAAGGAGTGGTGGGAGAGGGGTTGAGGAGGGGATAGCGAGGTGGAGAGGAAGGGGGAATGGGGGGATGCTGTCAAATCTTTGTCCACAGAGCCGTCCACGCCATTCCAATGCAGAGCATTTCCACCCCATCCTCCAGGATCTCTTTTCCTCCTCCTCCTCTTGCTTCTCCATTCCTCGCTCTCCACCACTCCCGGCCACTCCTCCACCCCATCACCCTCTCCCCTCCTCACCACCCCACCGTGCTGCCTTCCGCTGCCCCCTCCCCCTCCGCCATTCTTCCCTCCCCTTTCTCTCACTCCCTCGCAACTACCCTAGTCTCACCACCCCCTCCCCATCCCAACTCACTGTTGACGCTCCCCTCCCCAGGTCCCTTCACTGCCTTTCCCCTCCCACTCCTCCTCGCACCTCTGCTTCCCACCAGTCTCACCCCCCCTCTCACCCTTCTTTTCCCACCCAGCTCCCTTGCCTTCCCCACTTCCGTACGGGTAACTGATAGAGGATAAGCACGACCCTAAAACCACCCCCTTCACCCCCATTCCACACCCAACCCAGCCACCAAACAGCAGGGGTGTGCTGGGGAGCAGCAGCGCGTTACTCTGTTCCACTCCAAACGTGTGGAGAAGGGTGTTCAGTCAACAGCAAGACCGAACCTCTGCTCTCGGGAAGAGAATGAATACAGACCCACCTTCTTCAGAATCTTCTTTCTCACTGCCCTCCAATTCACCAGCCTCTTCCTCCTCCTCCTCCTCCTCCTCCTCCTCCTCCTCTTCCTGTAGGTCAAACAGAAACACAGGTTACTAAGGGAAGCAAAGGAGGAGATTGCTATGCCTTGGCAATGATCTTTGTTTCCTCATTGGCCGCAGAAGTAGTCCCAGACGATAGGAGGGTGGCAAACGTTATTCCTTTGTTCAGGAAAGGGAGTAGAGACAATCCTGGAAATTGTTGATCAGTGAGTGGACAATTAATGGAGAGGGTTCCTGGAGAAAGGATCTACAAGCATTCGGTCTGATTTGGAATAGCCAGCACGGCTCTCTGAGGGGCAGGTCATGCCTCACAAACCTGACTGAATTCTTTCAGAACGTGACTAAGCACATTGATGAAGGTCGAGCAGTGCACATGGTGTGTACAGATTTTAGTAAGGAGTTCGATATGGTTTGCTCATTCAGGAACTCAAGAATTCCTGGGATCTGGAGAAACTTAGCTGTGTGAATACAGAATTGGCTTGCCCACAGAAGGCAGAGCATGGGAGTAGATGGAATGTATTCTGCCTGGAGGTCAGTAACCAGTGGTATTCCACCGGGATCTGCTCTGGGACCCCTGCCCTTTGCGATTTTTATAAATGACTTGAATGAGGAAGCGGAAGAGTGGGTTATTAAGTCTGTAGATGGCACGAAGGTTGGTGGTGTTTCAGATAGTTGGTCATAGGTCATAACAGGACACTGACAGCATGCAAAGCTGGGCTGGGAAGGGGCAGATGGGAGTTCAATTTGGAAAAGCGTTGAAGTGAGTTCAATTTGAAGTGATTTATTTTGGAAGGTGTTAGGCATTTCCATCCAGAGAAAAAGATGCTGGCCTTCCATTTATGGGCAGGCAGCGTTGTGGAAGCAGGAAGGCCGCTGAAGGACTTGGACAGATCATGGACAGCTGTGGCCGATGGGATACAGTGTCAGGAAGTGTGTGGTCATGTACTTCGGTAGAAGAAATAAAAGCATAGACTATTTTCTAAATGGGGAGAAAATCCAAAAATCCGAGGTGCAAAGGGATTTGGGAATCCTCGTGCAGGATCACTGAACTGTTCCCACAACCTATGGACTCACTTTTAATGACTCTTCATCTCGTGTTCTCGATATTTATTGCTAATTTATTTAATATGTTTTTTATTTGCAGAGTTTGTTATCTTTTGCACATTCGTTATTTGCCCATCTTGTTGGGTGTGGTCTTTCAATGATACTATTGTGGTTCTTGGATTTACTGTGTTGGATTTATTATCCCAGGGTTGTCTTGGGCGACATGTATGTACTTTGATAATAAATTTGCTTTGAACTTTGAAACGCGAGTATATGGAATCAACTTAGATAGGAACCTTGCTCAGCATGGGCTAGGTGAGCTGAAGGCTCGTATCTGTGCTGTAGGACTCTGTGAGTGTATGGATTAAGATCGGTTGACTGACTGACTGACTGACAGAATGAAGATCAGTCGGAAACATGAGCCAGAGAAATGGCAGATGGAGCTCTATCTGGGCAAGTGTGAGGATTTGCAATTTGGGACATCCAGTGTAAGGAGAAGATACACAGTTAATGGCAGGACCCCGAAACGTGTTATGTACAGAGGGGTCATGGAGTCAGGTCGGCAGCTCCCTGACAGTGGCAACACAAGGTAGGTGATAAAGATGGTACACAGCACTCCTGTCTTCATGCTGAGTATAACTCCCAGGAATTCATGTCACAGCTGTGAAAAACTTTGGTTAGGCCATATTTAGAGTACTGTGTGCAGTTCTGCTCACCCCGAGAGGCGTTGATATGACAGATAAAATCTTTCTCTTCCACTGGCCCCATCTGGATGAAAATGTCAAATATTAAAGGAGACAGATATTAGGTGAGAGGTGGAAAGTTCGATGTGCAGGGCAATTTTTTTTAAAATACAGAATGGTGGATGCCTGGGAGACGGTGGAGGCAGATGTGACTGTGACATTGAGAGGATTTAGATAGATACATGAACGTAGGTAGTGGGCAAGGGTCTGGCAGATAAGAGTACAATATAAATGCCAGGTCATCCACTTCAGAAGGAAAAATTATTACTTAAACAGTGAGAGACTTGGAAGTGCACGCGCATAAACCGCAAATGTGTGGTTTGCGGGTACAACAGGTTATCAGGAAGGCAAACGGAATGTTGGCCTTCATTGCTAGAGGGATTGAACTTAAGAGCTGGGAGGTTAAGTTGCAACTGGACAGGGTACTGGTGAGGCCGCACCTAGAGTTCTGTGTACAGTTCTGGTCTCCTTATGTGAGGAGAGACACACCAACTTAGGAAGCCGTGCAGCGGAGGTTCACCACGTTGATTCTGGCCCTTAAGGAGAGATTGAGTTGTCAGCGACGATACTCACAGAATTCAGATGAAACAGTGAAAATTCTGAAGGAGATATACGTGACAGAAACAGGAAAGCTGTTTCCACTGGATGAGACCAGAACTAGGGGACATAGCCACAAGATTCAGAGGAGAAGGTCAGAGATGAGGAGAAGCTGCTTTTCCCAGAGTGTGGTGAAACTATGGAATTCTGCACCCGGAGGAACCGTCGAGGCTACCTCATTAAATATATCTAAGACACATGAGGAATTTTCTCCCTGCTCGGGGGCGAAGGGGTTTTAGATGCTGGAAGTGCCAAGGACTTAACGTTGGCATTGTAGGGAGGTGATTTTACTCTGGCTGCAGCAACCACCCTTATTGCTCGCTGTCAGGAGTGATGTGCTAAATGACCACAATTGATGTGTCGCATGTCCATGGGAGTGGATTCTTAGCGACATGACTTACAAGCATTTGAAGGAGCACGGTCTGATTAGGGTTAGTCAGCACAGCTACGTGAGGGGCAGCTCACACCTCACAAGCTTTATTAAATTTGTCAAGGAAGTGGCCAAACACTTTGATGACAGTAGAGCAGTGGAAGTGGTGTATACGCATTTTAGTAAGGTGTTTGATAAGGTTCCCCATGGTAGACTCATTCAGACAGTCAGGAGGCATGGGATGCAGGGAAACTTGGTGTGGATTCAGACTTGGCTTATTCACAGAAGGTAGAAGAAGCGTTATTAGGAACAGGCGGGAAATGGGAGGATATGGACCATACTTCAGAGGTGTTTGGATGGGCGGGTGCTGTGTCCAGCAGCCCCCCTCCCCCACGGTCCCAACCCATGAGCCGAGACCCCGTTTGCCTACCTTCTCCGACGTCTCCTCCTCCTCCTCGCCCTCGCTGTTCAGGTCCAAGGCCTTGGAGGGCTTGCTACGTTTCTTGCCCATCTCAGTATCACGTTTGGGTGCCTCTGAGGGGTGGCTGGCCGCGTCCGAGGTCTCCTTCTCCCGTTCCATCTCTGCAAAGGCATGGGACAGGTAAGGAGTGCTGGGGGGCACTGACATTGTTTGGTTCCTTTGCCATTTACCAAGATACAACGAAAAGTCAGGTACAGAATAACCACACAGGAACAAGGCCTCAGGCCCAACTCCTCCTGGTGATCTAGTCCCAACTGCCCCCGTTTGGCTCATAGACCCGAAACCTCTCCTTATCCATCCACTATCTACGTGGCTTTTAGACATTGCTAATATGCACGGGTTCCTTCAGGCTGGCACAGCCAGGGGAGGTGCTCCCACCACCTATTAAATGCTCTCGATGGTGAGAGTCTCAAATGGCCTCTGACAACCAAGTCCAGCTCCTGGCCTTCACGTGTCGCTTAGCTACTAAGCCGAGCAGAACCGTTTCTACTGACAGGCACCTTACCAGTCACTTCAGGCTGATGCAGCTCGTCAGTCGTGGTTGGCAGCTCATCTAGGAGAGGGAAAACCCTGACCTCAAACCTCTGCTGCCTTGTGACTACACCCACTCATGGGAAAGGCTTCAAGAGTAAACCCCGAGCGAAAAATACGGAGCTGGAGTCCCTAAGGCAGTCCTACGTTGAGTTCAACGCTGACTGGCAACTCCTGCGATGCCACTGGTACCAAACTACCAGTCACTGCCATTGATTTGGATTCATGCACTATGTGGAGAGGAGGAGCCTGCTGCCTGGGCAACAGCTTGCTCCCCATATTGTACTGGCCTGGCTTGTGGATCACGTAGACAGCCGGGACACAATATCCATAGTCCACCCTACCCAGTGGATGGCCTCAATGTGCACACCTCAACCACTATTTCTGGCAGCTCATTCCAAGCACACACAACCCTTTGTGTGAAGCTGCCTCCGATATCCCTTTTAAATCTTCCACCTCTGAACTTAAACCTCTTCCCTTATGGTTTTTATGTAGCCCCCAGTTCCTGGGAAAAAGCCTATGTACTTTTACCCTGTCTGCGCCTTCGTGACCTCCATCAGGTCATCCCTCAATCTCTTGGACTCAGGCCAATAAAGTAAATTGGTCTATTATTGTCAAAAGTACGGAGAAAAACTTGTTTTGCATAGCTACAGTTTGCACAGATCAATCTGTTAGAATCAGCATCAAGTTTAATACCAATGGTATACGTTATGAAGCAGCAGTACATGAGGCAAGGATCAAACCTGTCTCTCTCGCTCCTGCCCGGTTCCCTTTGGAAGGGGTGGTGGGCGGGAAAGAAGTGAACTGGCTTCTTGCCAGCCGGTTCCTGGAAAGAGCAGGAGCTCAGCAAACAGCCGCCCTCCCTCCACAACGTGGAACGACCTTTGGACTCGACCGGGCAGAGAGCACCAAGGTGACTGCCCCCAGCCCTGAAAGTTTACCTTCATCCTCTTCGTACAGAGCGAGGGTCTGGCGAGGGCGTTTCAGTTCCACGCTCTCAGGAAGGTCTGACAGTTCCTTCCTTTTCACCTGGGAAAGAAGGAGAACACCTGTGTGAGAAGCAGGCACGGAGACGGGTGGTAGCGGCGGCGGTGGGAAAGGTTGGAGGGAAAGGGGACGGTGTATCCGAGGCCCGGTCCCAGAAGGGAGAGAGAAGACGGTGTGTCTGCTGCCCAGTCCCACAGAGGGGAGAGGACAGCGTATCCGACACCTGGTCCTGGCGAATGGGAGGAGGACGGCATGACCACTGCCTGGTCCGAGGGCTGAGAAGGAGGTGAGGTGTGAGGCAACATGGACTGACTACTCCTACCTTGAACGATGGCAGTCTCAGTGAGGCTCGGAGACCCATCCCAAAGCCGTAGGCCTCTAGACCACTGGCACCACTGGCTGAGCCTCCAAACCCACCACTCTTGGCCCAGTCCACCAGCGAGAACATGGAAGGCTCCTTGGGCCTGGGCTTCTCCTCCTCCTTCGCTTGGAGTCTCGCTGTGTTGTGGAAGGGCTGAACGAGAGGGAGAGCAGAGGAAGAGGTGAGGAGAGGGGGAAGAGAGAGAGAGAGAGTGAGTGAGTGGGAAACACACTCTCCTGGAGTCAGACACAGAGCGATATTCCCTCCACACCATCCCATAGTCAGAGTCATACTTTATTGATCCTGGGGGAAATTGGTTTTCGTTACAGTTGCTCCATAAATAATAAATAGTAATAGAACCATAAATAGTTAAATAGCAATATGTAAATTATGCCAGTAAATTATGAAATAAGTCCAGGACCAGCCTATTGGCTCAGGGTGTCTGACCCTCCAAGGGAGGAGTTGTAAAGTTTGATGGCCACAGGCAGGAATGACTTCCTATGACGCTCTGTGTTGCATCTCGGTGGAATGAGTCTCTGGCTGAATGTACTCCTGTGCCCACCCAGTACATTATGTAGTGGATGGGAGACATTGTCCAAGGTGGCATGCAACTTAGACAGCATCCTCTTTTCAGACACCACCGTCAGAGAGTCCAGTTCCATCCCCACAACATCACTGGCCTTACGAATGAGTTTGTTGATTCTGTTGGTGTCTGCTACCCTCAGCCTGCTGCCCCAGCACACAACAGCAAACATGATCGCACTGGCCACCACAGACTCGTACAACATCCTCAGCATCGTCCGGCAGATGTTAAAGGACCTCAGTCTCCTCAGGAAATAGAGACGGCTCTGACCCTTCTTGTAGACAGCCTCAGTGTTCTTTGACCTGTCCAGTTTATTGTCAATTCGTATCCCCAGGTATTTGTAATCCTCCACCATGTCCACACTGACCCCCTGGATGGAAACAGGGGTCACCAGTACCTTAGCTCTCCTCAGGTCTACCACCTTAGTCTTTTTCACATTAAGCTGCAGATAATTCTGCTCACACCATGTGACAAAGTTTCCTACCGTAGCCCTGTACTCAGCCTCATTTCCCTTGCTGATGCATCCAACTATGGCAGAGTCATCCGAAAACTTCTGAAGATGACAAGACTCTGTGCAGTAGTTGAAGTCCGAGGTGTAAATGGTGAAGACAAAGAGAGACAAGACAGTCCCCTGTGGAGCCCCAGTGCTGCTGATCACTCTGTCGGACACACAGTGTTGCAAGCACACGTACTGTGGTCTGCCAGTCAGGTAATCAAGAATCCATGACACCAGGAAAGCATCCACCTGCATCGCTGTCAGCTTCTCCCCCAGCAGAGCAGGGCGGATGGTGTTGAACGCACTGGAGAAGTCAAAAAACATGACCCTCACAGTGCTCGCTGGCTTGTCCAGTTGGGCGTAGACACGGTTCAGCTATCATGCACTCCCAGCTAAAACAGAGTGAAACTCCCTCCACACCGTCCCATCACACACTCCCGGAGTCAGACACAGAGTGAAGCTCCCTCCACACCGTCCCATCACACACTCCCGGGGTCAGACACAGAGTGAAGCTCCCTCCACACCGTCCCATCACACACTCACGGGGTCAGACACAGAGTGAAGCTCCCTCCACACCGTCCCATCACACAGTCTGGGGGTCAGACACAGAGTGAATCTCCCTCCACACCGTCCCATCATACACTCACGGGGTCAGACACAGAGTGAAGCGCCCTCCACACCGTCCCATCACATAGTCCCGGGGTCAGACACAGAGTGAAACTCCCTCCACACTGTCCCATCACACAGTCCCGGGGTCAGACACAGAGTGAAGCTCCCTCCACACCGTCCCATCACACACTGCCGGGGTCAGACACAGAGTGAATCTCCCTCCACACTGTCCCATCACACACTCCCGGGGTCAGACAGAGAGTGAAGTTCCCTCCACAACATCCCATCACACACTCCCGGGGTCAGACACAGAGTGAAACTCCGTCCACACCGTCCCATCACACACTGCCGGGGTCAGACACAGAGTGAATCTCCCTCCACACCGACCCATCACACACTCCCGGGGTCAGACAGAGAGTGAAGCTCCCTCCGCACCGTCCCATCACACACTCCCGGGGTCAGACAGAGAGTGAAGCTCCCTCCACAACATCCCATCACACACTCCAGGGGTCAGACAGAGAGTGAAGCTCCATCTACATGGTGTCAGGATAAGGCCATAAAACATTTTTAAAAATTAGGCCATTTGGCCTATCGAGCTCACTCTGGCAGTATCATGACTGATTATTTTTCCTTCTCAACCCCACTCTTTTACCTTCACCTGTAACCTTTGATGACAGCACTAATCAAGACCCTATCAAGCTCCCTTTTAAATACACCCAATGACTTGGGCTCCACAGCAGACTGTGATAATGAATTCTATAGATTCACCACTCTCTGGCTGAAGAAATTCCTCCTCATTGCTATTCCAAAGGAATGTTCTTGTGTTCTGAGACTGTGCCCTCTGGTCCTAGACCCTCCCAGCATTGGAAACATCCTCTCCATGTGCACACTGTCTCAGCCTTCCAATATTTGATAAGTATACATTTCTCGTTACACACTTACACTTAACATAGTGCTTGGCATTTTCCTTGATTATCACTGTTAGTGATATTTGTGTTTCTTTCTTTGACCTTCTGATTTCCTTTTTCTGTATCTCTAACACTCCCTATACTACTGAAATTCTCTATAGCTGACGTGTTTCTGGGACACAAACATTGAACATGAAACAATATAGCAGGAAGCGCAGCAGCTAGCCCAGCAGGCGACTCGCGTTCAATTCCCGCCGCTGCCTGTCAGGAGTTTGAAACCCCATGATACTGGCTGGTCATTGTAAATTCGGCTGTGATAAGGCAAGGTTAAATCCCGGGGATTGCTGGGCAGTGAGGCTCGAAGGAACAGAAGGGCCCACTCTGCGCTGTACCCCAGTGAATAAATAAATAAAAACAACACTGAACATAGAACAACAGGCAGGAAGAACAATGCTCCCTCTGTACCACCTCAGGGGCAGAGAAGAGGGGAGGTGGGGCAGGGAAAGAGGAGAGGGAATGGCCCCGACCACCCTCCCTGTTACCTTGGCCTTCTGCTCCTTGCGCTCCCACCACTCGTCGAAGGTTCGGAACGCCACCATCTCCACCATCTTGCGGTTGAGGTCCCGCTTCATGATGTTCTTCATCTCCAGGACCAAGGCCGAGAGGACACCGTCCACCGTCGAGAGGTGTGGGTCATTTTTGGGGGCCTCGCCCTGCCAGGGGGGCGCCGCGTGAGGCTCGGCCGAGGTGGCTGACGAGGAGGAGGAGGAGCTGGTAGCAGCGGTGGAGGTGGAGGAGGTGGACGAGGGGACGGAGGGGGGCAGCAGAGGCTCTGGGAAGAGTCTGCCATCCCTCTCGGGCGTGGTGTAGACTCCGTAGGCCCCAAAGGCCCCCTGGCAGGGGTAGGCAGGGAAGGAGCCGGCCCCAGGTGGACCTTTGCTCCTGGCCAGCTGCTGCAGGCGGGTCAACATCTGCGTCTGCATCTGGAAAGACATGGGCAGCCCCCCCCACTGGCTACCCAGCCGGCTGACCAGCTCCAGGGGGTTCACATAGTCGTAGATGTGGGGAGGGAAGGGGGGTGCCGCGGCCGGGGCTGGGGCCGGAGGGGCAGGGCCACTGCCCCCACCACCCCCGCTGCCCCTCAGGGAGGCTGGCTCGGACCGGGCAGGCCCGAACGAGGGGAACGGGCCGGCCACCTCGATCCGCTCAGATGGGTGAGGGTCACCCAGCTCATCATCCGAGATCTCCATGTCCTCGCCAGAGGAGGGGGCAGATGTCTGAGCGGGGAAGGGGGTGGAGCGGAGGCAGGGGGCAGGTTCAGAATGAGCACCGGAGGGGGGGGGGATTTATTCGGGCCATGGTTGAACAGGAGAGATGAAGAAAACAGGAGAACATTGATCAGAAGATGACGCTGGCTGGTTCATTTCCCCACCCCTTCCCTCCACCCCCTCAAGATAATCTCCTCTCCTACCCCTCTTCCCTCCATTGCCCCAACCCTTCTCCTCCCTCACGTCAAACCCTCCACTTCCCCATCCCCCTCCCTCTCCCTCGTGCTCCCCCCACACACCCTCACGTGCCCCCCCTTCCCCACGGGCACTCACCATCTCATCTCCATTGGCCTCGCGCTCTCCAGCTTCTACCCGCCTGTGCGCTGGGAGAGGAGGGGGCAGGGGAGGGTTTGGCGGAGGGGAGGGCGGTGGAGGCGGTGGGGGTCCCAAGGACGGGCGGACGTCTTCGAAGCCAGTGGGTGGAGGGGGCGGAGGGGGAGGTGGAGGGGGAGGGAGGGGCGGGGGGCGGACCTCAGGGGGCGGGGGAGGGCCCCTTCGCCGCTCCTCCTCCTCCTCTTCCTCCTCCAGCATCTCCACCTCCTCTTCCCTCCCCACCTCCCCCTCCACCTCCTCCTCCCCCTCCCCCACCCAGGCCCCACTCACCCCGTCCCCCTCCCCCTCCCGCCCCCCTCCCCTCCGTTCCTCCTCGTCCTCCGAGTCGTTGACCAGGAAGGAGAAGGCAGGACGCTGGGCGCGGAGGAGCATCTCGATGCGGGAGTCCAGGCTCGGGTGCCGGGCGCAGGGCAGACTCTCGGCCGGAGGGGGGGAGTCAGAGGGGGGAGGAGAGGGCGCGGGGGCGCCGGGAGGGGGCGGGGAGGGGGGCCGGCCCTCGGCCGGGGAGTCCGGGCCCCCGACGGGCCTGCCGTAGGCCTCTGACCCCGGCGGGAAGGGGAAGGCCGCGGGCTCCTTGCCGTAGGTGGGGTAGGGTGCGGGGCTGGGGTAGGGGGCCGGGGCGAGGCCGGACTCAGGCTGGGGCAGGTAGTGGGAGCCGTCACCGGCCGGCAGGAAGGAGGAGGAGGAGGACGTTGAGGGTCGGAAGGACTGGGGGAAGCCGGAGAAGCGGAGATGGGGCTGGGGAGGAGGCGGAGGCTGCTGCTCCGTGGGTCGGTAAGGGAGGAAGGGAGGGTGTGGCGCGTGGCGTCGCGGGTAGGATCCAGTCGAGGAATGGCGGCGTGACTTGTAGGCTGAATCCTGCTGGTAGGACTGGTAGGATGGAGTGCCCTGCCTGAGGGGAGGGGCAGGGGGAGGGGGAGTGGGAGGGGGAGCGGGGGAGAGGATGGGGAGGGAGAGAGAGAGAGAGGATGGGGAGGGAGGGAGAGAGAGAGAGAGGATGGGGAGGGAGGGAGGGAGAGGAGGGGATGGGGAGGGAGGGAGAGGAGGGGATGGGGAGGGAGGGAGGGAGAGGAGGGGATGGGGAGGGAGAGAGAGAGGATGGGGAGGGAGAGAGAGAGGATGGGGAGGGAGGGAGGGAGAGGAGGGGATGGGGAGGGAGGGAGGGAGAGGAGGGGATGGGGAGGGAGGGAGGGAGGGAGGGAGAGGAGGGGATGGAGAGGGAGGGAGGGAGAGGAGGGGATGGGGAGGGAGGGAGAGGAGGGGATGGGGGAGGGGAGGGGATGGGGAAGGAGGGAGAGGAAGGGGAAAGGAGTTGGGGGGAGAGAGAGAGAGAGAGAGAATGGTGAGTGAGACAAACAATCCATTTTGACAAACAGATGACAGTGAGGGTGATGGCTGCCATCGCTGGAACGACGCATGTTACCAGCAGGAGAGGCAGAGTCAGGTAGGGGTGAGACGTCAGGGACAGGAGAATTATGGGGGGGGGTGGTGGGTGAGGCTTCAGGGGTCTCAGTGGAAGGACAGGGCCTTGGGGAAGACGACGGAGAGTGGGGCACAGCCTCGTTCAGACAGAGTAGAGAGCGGAGTTGGGCCTCGTTCAGAAAGGAGGGATGAGCGGGACCTCATTTAGACAAGCTGCAGAGAGGAAAGGGACGCGGGTCCGGCCGGACAGAACGCGGGTAGGGGCGCGGGTCCGGCCGGACAGAACGCGGGGAGGGGCGCGGGCCCGGCCGGACAGAACGCGGGGAGGGGCACGGGCCCATTCAGACAGAACATGGGGAGGGGCGCGGGCCCGGCCGGACAGAACGCGGGGAGGGGCGCGGGCCCGGCCGGACAGAACGCGGGGAGGGGCGCGGGCCCGGCCGGACAGAACGCGGGGAGGGGCGCGGGCCCGGCCGGACAGAACGCGGGGAGGGGCGCGGGCCCGGCCGGACAGAACGCGGGGAGGGGCGCGGGCCCATTCAGACAGAACATGGGGAGGGGTGCCGGCTCCATTCGGACCGAAAAGGAGAAAGGGGTGGGGCCCAATTCAAACCGGAGGGACGGAAGGGATTGACATGACTGAGGGGATCTCATTCACACAGATAGGAGAGGTGGGTTTCAGGAAGACGGACGAAAGTAAAGACAGGATCTAGTCGACACACACACAGCAGACGATTCAGCCCTCCGGAAGTCGGAGAGATCACAGGGATCAGCTACTCACCTGCTGGAGAATGGGGAGTCCTGTGAGAAGGGGGTGCCTCCCCTTGGAGTGTAGGGCGTGCCCTGGGACTGCGGGGTATACTGTCCGAAGGAAGAAGGGGTGTCCTGGTGCCCGCTCGAGTATGCCGTGTCCTGGGAGCAGGGGGTGCCATTGCCAGGGGTGGTGGGCTGGCTGGCATTGCCCGGGTAACTGGCGTCACAAGATCTCCGTCGCCTGGGGTCATTGGCCTGTGAGCAAGGAGGGGTGAGGGCAGGAGCCGGGAAAGAGAAAGGGGAGAGAGAGAGAACTTACATAAATACAGTGTGTCTGATGCCCCGTCCCAGAGGTTGTGGGGTGGGGGAAAGAGGATGGTGTGCCCGATGCCTCTAGAAACCCTCCCCACCCCAACACGTCCCCTCACAACTTACCATGTCCCCCTGGTGTACCGGGAACTTGTCCGTAAGAGCTTTCCCTCCTGTAGGCACCGTCTGCGGTGTGTAGAAACCATTCACTATGAGCTCAAAGTACTTCATCCTCTGCTGTCCTGTTTGTGTGTGAGGGGGGAGTGGGGTGGGGTTAAGGAGAGGGAGAAGGGTTAGCCCCAGTGACCACCTCAAAGAGAGCGGATTTCAGTGAGGACGCTGGGACTCGATCCCGCAGGAGGGACACAGAGAAGACAGTCAACACCAGTACAGACTCCCCTCTCCCCGACGCAGAGCCTGCATTGCATCGCCCTACCTTTGATGTCCAACTGGGCGTGGATGATGTTCCCCATCACGGAGGTGTTGTGGAGGTTCTTGACGGTGTCCTTGGCGCCCCGCGTGCTGGTGAACACCACCTTGGCCAAGCCGAGGTGCTTCTTGTTCTTAGGGTTGTAGAGGATCTCAATCTCCTCAATGTCGCCAAACTTCTTGCACATGTCAGCCAGGAAGCCCTCTTTGATGTTGTCGTTGAGACGGGCGAAGGTCACCTCCTTCAGGGGAACTGACCCCACATAGTACTCGTCGAACTGCGGAGGGAGTGCAGGAAACAAAAGAGAGGGTCTTATCAGGTTAGAGCCAGTCATGAGACTACAGGAGTTATCATAATCCAAGCTGCTGAGAGAGAGGGACTGAGAGACACCAGTCAGTGTACAGATCTCCCCCTGAGAGAGAGGGACTGAGAGACACCGGTCAGTGTACAGATCTCCCCTGAGAGAGAGGGACTGAGAGACACCGGTCAGTGTATAGATCTCCCCGAGAGAGAGGGACTCAGAGACACCGGTCAGTGTACAGATCTCCCACTGAGAGAGAGGGACTGAGAGATACCGGTCAGTGTACAGATCTCCCCCTGAGAGAGAGGGACTGAGAGACACCGGTCAGTGTACAGATCTCCCACTGAGAGAGGGACTGAGAGACACCGGTCAGTGTACAGATCTCCCCCTGAGAGAGAGGGACTGAGAGATACCGGTCAGTGTACAGATCTCCCCCTGAGAGAGAGGGACTGAGAGATACCGGTCAGTGTACAGATCTCCCACTGAGAGAGGGACTGAGAGACACCGGTCAGTGTACAGATCTCCCTGAGACAGGACTATAGTCAGGTGTATATTCCCACTACTCGAGGACAGACAGGGGAGTCAGTACCTTGAACTTTGGCACAGGAAGCGAGATGTCACGATGCTTAGTCCAGATACGTCGTTGTCGAGGATCTCGAACATCTCCAACAGGTGGGAAACCGGCATCCTGAAATAATAATCACAGGTGCTTAGTGCCACAGCACCTCTTGCGTGCAGAGAAATACCCACACTCAGACAGACACAAACTCCTCCCAGTCACATACACCTCCCACAGTGACACACACAAACTCCTCCCACACACAGTGAGACGCCTCCCACAGTCACACACACAAAACACATCCACACATCCACGGTAACACACGAGCACGCCCTGTAGTGGTGCATGAACACCTTCCAGTGTCACATGCACACACCGAGGAAAGATTCACGGGGACCACACACGCAAAACAACCCCCTCCCCACACACACCAGCCCTGACCCTTGTGCAATAATGCTGAAGCTCCCACATACTGGTAAGTTGAAGTAGAGTCCGTCATATCGATAGACTTTCTGTGGGACCCGTCTTATGGTGGGATCAGCCACCAGCTTGTAGTTCCGCCACTGATAACCACTTCCTTTCACTGCCTCGCCGCCACTTTCCTGGTCCATCATCTTACTCTGCGGGAGGAAGGAACAACTGAAGGTCAGCCCGGGAACGAGGCGGCAGCGAAGGGCCGGCAGTGAACCATTCTCCCCTCCCTCCCTCCCTCTCCTTCCCATGCCTGCACAATCGAGAGCACAGGACCGAAAGGTTGTTGGTGCCGTGGCCAGTGCAGAGGATTAGCGTAGGTTACAATGGGACACTGGCAGGATGCAAAGCTGGGAGGAGAAGTGGCGGATGGAGTTCAACCTGAAAAAGTGTGAGGCGAGGCGATCCACTTTGGAAAGGAGAATGGAGGATTAATGACAGGATTCCTGGCAGAGTGAAGACACAGAGAGAACAGGCACGCCCTCCTCCCATTGCTACCGTCACGGAGGAGATACAGGAGCCTGAAGACAATGACTCAGGAACAGCCTCTTCCCCTCTGCCATCACATTTCCAAATGGACACTGAAGACATGAACACTAGCTCGCTAACTTTTCCCCACTTTTTGCACGCCTTGTTTAATTTAACTTTTTAAATACTTACATATATTTACTTCTTACTGTAACGCACAGCTTTTATTAAGTATTGCATTGTACTGCCACTGCATGAGAAAGAATTTCATGACATACACCAATGATATTAAACCTGATTCTAGTTCTTGGGGTCCACGTGTCTCGAGATCCCTCAAAGTTGCTATGCAAGTTGATGGGTGGTTAAAAATGTGTACAGTGTGCTGGCCTTCGTTAGTCAGCTGACTGAGTTCAAGAGCCGTGAGGTAATGTTGCAGCTCTATAAAACCCTGGTTAGACCACACTCAGAGTGTTGTGTTCAGTTCTTGTCACCTCACCATACAAACAGCGTGGAAGCATTAGAGAGGGTGCAGAGGGGATTTACCAGGAGGCTGCGAGGATTAGATCACAGACCATGTCTTATGGGGACAGGCTGAGAAAGCTCAGACTTTTCCCTTCAGAGTGAAGGAGGATGAGAGAAGATTTCATAGAGGTGTTGAAGATAAGAGACAGGGGTAGAGTGGACAACTCCAAGAGCACCAAAACCCTGTTGTAGGGTTCGGATGCTTGAGTGCCTCAGTGACCCGGACAGCACGTTGGCTGCAGTCCAAGGGTCAAGGCCAGACTAAGAATGGTCCACTAGTCCTCCAGTCTCAGGGGCTCAGCTCGGGGATAACAACCCTGACTTGTAAAACAAAACTGTTACAGAAACAGCAATGAAGAACCTTTCTGAGTGCGATGGTATTCCTGAGTCTCTACCCGGGACTTACGTGACAGGCAGTAGTGAAAACCGAGCTACTGGCACGATGAAGGAAGCCCTGCACACCGCCAGAGACGGAGGACCCTCATTGCTGCCCTTAACACCAGCGGTGTAACAGGCAGTAGCCAGTCTTCTCCCCAGGGCGGCAATGGCTGATACAAGAGGGCGTGATTTTAAATTTACTGGAGGAAAGAGGTAGGTTTTTTTCTATGTACAGACTGCGGGGGGGGGGGGTGTGGAACACACTGCCAGGGATGTTTAAGAGACTCTAGGATAGGCACATGAAGGAAAGAAGAGTAGGAAGGCTCTGTGGGTGGGAAGTGTTAGATTGATCCTGGACCACCCTCTGGGTGAACAAGTTGCCTATTAAATCTCTCCCCTCTCACCTTAAACCTGAGCCCGCTGGTTCTTCATTCCCCAATGCTGGGAAAAAGACCGTGCGCGTTCACCCAATCTGTGCCCTTCGCGGTTTCATTCTGCATGACAAGGTCACCCCTCACTCGTCATGGGCGGTTACCATAAACGGAGTTGAATTTCTTTGCTTTAATACTCTGAATGGATGCCTGAAACATCAGCATCAAAACGGAGACCCTGGGGAAATACGAGCGATGAATGGAGGGAGCGCAGGCTCGCCCAGTGGGTGCCATGGAGATTTGGCCGCGGGAGAAACAGAGAGGAAGGGGGAAGATATTCACTTCTCGGGATCCAGAAACAAACACAAGCCCTCAAACGAGCCTCCGAGAAACCCGCCCACTGTATTGCCGTGGAGACGGACGAGCGTAGAAGGGGGCAGACTCACGTTGACTCCCCAGGGCCCGGTCACCGGTGCTCCTCAGGAGGCCCGAGGGGGAAGAAACGTCTGGCGTCTGTGGCCGGGGTCTGGTGTCCGTCATCGGGGCAGGTAGTGGGTGAGTGGGGGTGGGGAGATCCTTAGAGCATTACCGGGCGCAGCCGTTCCTCAGAGGTGTGTGTGGTGGGCGGAGGGTGGAGAGGAGGGAGGGAGGTTGGGCAGATGCAGACTGAGGGATAAGACTGAGGTTGAGGGGCCAGAAAGCCTTGTATTCTGGTGGTCACCTGTCAACAGGAATGGATGGAGAAGTCAACAAGGGTGTGGAGAGGGGGGATGGGAGTGAGGGGAAAGGAGGAAGAGGGGGGAACAGGAAGGTGCGGGATGAGAGGCAGAGGGGATGAGGTGAGTGGGGAGTGAGTATGGGGGGGCAGGTGGGATTGAGGAGGAGGAGGAGGGGGGTTAAGGGGTGACAGAAAGGGAGGGGGGGATGATGGAGAGGGTGGAGAGTGAGGGAATGGAATGGAGACCAGATGGGGAGGAAGGTGACAGCGGGAAGGGAGTGAGGAGGGGACAGGAAGGCACAAGGTACAATCACAAATGCCACACCTCATCATCATTCTACTCTTCCTAGCTCTGTCACTGCTCCTGCTCAAGAGAGCCACCCTTGTCACTCTCCTGACCACCCTTTCGTCCTGTCACTCTCCCCCTCGCTCCTCTTCTCCTCATCCATCTCTCTCTCTCTCCCCTCCCCCAACCTCTCCCATATTGCTCTCTCTGATCCTGATTCCTACCCCTTTCTCTCTCGGTCACATCCCCCCTACACCCACTCTCCCTCGTTGTCCCACCGCACCACCCACTCCGTCAGCCGCTGTCTCAGTCTATACCCCAGCCCTCTGCTGAGCCTGATTCCTTGGTCTTGCACTCACTTGGGCCAAACCCCCCCAATCCCCACCCTTCATTCTTCTTCACTTCTGCCTTCTCCAGACTCTCCTTTCCTCCTTCCCATCCATCACTCCCTCTCTCCTTCCCTCCCGTTCCTCTCCAACTCTCTCCAACTCAGCTTCCCTTCCCTCCCTCCCCGTCTGTTCTGAACTGTCTGTTTCTGCACCTCTCCCACCTCCTGTCCATTTCCTTCCCCAAGTCCCCCTCCCATCTCCCCCAGCTCTCCTGATTCCCTCACCATCTCCCCTCAGTTCCCTACCCACCTTATTCTCGTCTCCTCTCACCTGCTCCTTCTTTCTCTCACTCGCACCTTCACCCTCCACACCCCGCCGACCCCTGTTCATCCCATCTCCCTCGTCTCCTCGCCCGCAACTCAGTTCCTCTTCCCTGCCTCCCTCACCCCGCCAGCCCCTGCCCGGCTCACGCTCCCTCCACTCGCACCTCCCCCCTCCCCATCCCCACCCCTTTCTCACCTCCGCTCCCATTCTCTCTCAATGTGTCTCAAGCATGACCCTCACCCCTCGTCCCGTCCTCTCCCCCCACCTCCCCCTCACCCTTCCCTCCCGCGGCCTCCCTCCCCGCCCCTCCGATCTCCTCACCCACCCCCCGGTACCCTCATCCCCCTCACCCCTGCCCCCTCATCACCCTCGCCCCTGCCCCCTCATCACCCTCACACTCCTTGCCACCTCCTCCTCTCCCCTTCCCCTCACTCTCTCCCGCCGCCCCTCCTTCCTCCCCTCTCCCCCTCACTCCCTCACTCACTCGTTCCCTCACTCACTTCTTCCCTCCGCCGCCGCCGTTGCTCCGAACCATCCGGGTCTCCGCTCCGCTCGGGGAGGGCGGGGGCTCCGGGAGTTGCGACTGCTCGGCTCCCTCCCCTACATTCACCACCCGTTCTCTTCACTTGTTCACCCTGCCCTTCCACTCCCCACACGCCATAAAACCTCCTCATCCTTTTCTCTCTATTACGCACCAAATGTTTTGCTACCCTTGGCAATATTCTTTATGCACAAATAATTAATACTATTTCACTGCTGAAGAATCTGCAAACAAGTTATCGTTTACACGTTTACCCTCTGCTTGACTCCCACCATCCGGGATCGCCCCTCTACCCCGACCGTTACTTTCGTAACCGATTCTTCCCCACCTCCCTCTGCTTTTCCTCCCGTCCCCGGATAACCAACGCCCAGACCCACCGCTTTCATCAACTCCGGCGCCCCGATCGTCCGCTTCCTTTCCCCGTTGTTATTTTATTCACTTCCCTCCTATGGCCGCCGAATCTGCAGACACTGAGACTCTACGAGGGGTTTACTCAACGAGCCCGAATACAGTCATTGGAATCTGTCCTGCTGATTCTCCGTCCCGTCCCGACCAGGGCCGATGCCCTTAGCATACCGTTGCTGCTCTGGTGTTCATTGCCGACTGAGGGGAATCGTAGCTGTAGATCGAAGACGCCTCATGAACTTCTTGCTAACTCATTCTGAATTGCGAATTTAGTTGAAAGTTACGACTGTGAATCTGCGGTTTGTAATGGCGAGCTAGATTTTATCTGTAGGGTGATCAAATGCAATTATTGTGCTGATTCTCGGAGCAGATTCGCCATGCCGCTTGTTTCCTGCAATCTCCGATTTCTTCTTTCTCCGCAGCGCTAGTCACCGCTGGTGGTTCCCCGGCCGACCGGATGCTCCAACTTTGTTTGGGTGGCTTTTCTTTATTTTTTTTAAATAACTGTTATGGCGAATCTGCTATTTGCGTCTCTGACAGCAGGGTTCTTGTTTCTCCGCTCCTTGATGGGTGACGTCAATCGAGGACTGACTCTCCGATGGGTGACGTCACCGAGTCTGGTTTCCCTCCACGCCTGTGGATGACGTCACCGAGAGAACCGCCTCCTCCATCGATGACGTCACCCCGAGGCCCAGCCTACCCCCGTCAAAGTTCAAAGCAAATTTATTATCAGAGTACATCTCTACCAACCACCATGAGGTCCCTTTTCCTGCGGGCATTCACAGTAAATAGAGTCAATGAAAGGCCGCACCCAGCAGGACGGACCAGCAACCAACTGTGCAGAAACTCAAAGAAAATGAAATGGAAAGAAGTGAATAAGCAATGAATATCTTGAACATGAGATGAAGGGTCCATCTGTCCTGGGAAAGTTCAGTGAGCGAAGTTCAAGAGCCCGATGGTTGAGGGGTAATAACTGTTCCTCAACCTGGTGGTGTGAGTCCTGAGGCTGCTGAACCTTCTTCCCGATGGCAGCGGTGAGAAGACAGCATGGCCTGGATGGTGGGGGTCCCTGATGACAGATACTGCTTTCCCACAACGGTACTCCATGTCGATGTGCTCAACGGTGGGGAAGGTTTTACACTTGATGGACTGGACCGTATCCACTACTTTTTGTAGGCTTGTCCATCCAAGGGCATTGATGTTTCCATACCAGGCTGTGACGCAACCGGTCAATATACTCTCCACCATACATCTGTAGAAGTTTGTCAAGGTTTTAGATGACATGCCAAACTTTTGCAAACTTCTAAGAAAATAGAGGCACTGCTGTGCTTCCTTCATAATGGCGCTGGGCTTAGGACAAATCCTCAGAAATGATAACACACTGTGGCAGACCCTCTCCACGTCTGATCCCCTGACGGGCTCGTGGACCTCCTCTCGTGGTCAATAATCAGCTCCTTAGTCTTGCTGACACTGAGTAAGAGGTTGAAATGGCACCACTCAGCCAGGCTTTCAATCACCCTCCTAGACGATGATTTGTCACCACCTTTGATTCGGCCAACAGTACTGGTGTCATCAGCAAGCAGAAATATGATATTGGAGCTGTGCTTATAAAGTGAGTCGAGCAGGGGTCTAAGCACGCAACCTTGTGCATCTAATGGAGGAAAATGTCGTTGCCATTCTGAACTGACTGGGAAAGGAGGAAATCAGGGAAATCGAAGGTCCAGTTGCACAAGGATCACTCACCAGTGGGAACCATCCTCAATACCAAATACCTCTTTCACCCTGCCTGCCCGTCCCCCCTCTCCGGGAACTATTTACCTGTAACCCATTGGACTCTTGTTTCATAACACTTTCATTCACTGTGAAAGTCCTAATCACAGTGCCCATGGTCTCCCTTCAGTCTCATACACTCCAAGGAATAAAGTTTCAACCTGCCCAGTTTGTAACCCCTCAAATCCCATCAACATCCTCGTAAATCTCCCTCTGCACTTTAGCTTTAGGCAGTGTTAAGGAGGTAAATTGTTAGAGGGATGTAAGTTCAAAGTGAATTTTATTATCAGAGTACAAATTGTATGCAACCATATACAACCCTGAGATTCGTACTCAGCAAATCTACAAAATGGTAACTCTAACAGGATCAGTGAAAGATCAACCAAAGTGCAGAAGACAACAAACGGTGCAGATGCAGATATAAATAAATAGCAATAAATAATGATGTTATAAGATGATGAGATGTACAGACAGCCAGCACGTTTTTCCCAGGATGGCAATGACTGACTTGAGGAGGCATCATTTTAAGGTAATTGGAGGAAAGCACAGGGGAATATCAGAGGTAGGTTTGTTGCACAGAGTGGTGGGTGTGAGGAACACGATGCTGGATGCTGGTGGAAGCAGATAAACATATCTTAGACAGTTCTAAGAGACTTTTAGATGGGCACACGGATGAAAGAAAAATGGAGGGCAAAGTTGCAGCAGAGCATTGTGGGAGGAAAGCATTAGTTTGATCTTAGAGTAGGTAAAAAAGTGTGGGCCGAAGGGCCTGTATTGTTCTATACACTCTTGCCTATTTAATGGCTCCTCTCCTGTAGCAGGGCGGACCATAATTAAACACGAGTAACACACACACAAAACAGTGAAGGAACTCAGCAGGTCAGGCAGCATCTGTGGAAAGGAGTAAACAGTCGACATTTCAGGCTGAGACCCATCTTCAGGACTGAGAAGGTGGGGAGAAGATGCCAGAATAAAGAGGTAGGTGGGGGGTGGGAAGGAGTCTAGCTGAAAGGTGACAGGTGAAGCCAGGTAGGTGGGAAAAGTCAAGGGCTGGAGAGCCCAGCATAAAGCCCTGTCTCCAGCCAACATCGCTGTCTGGGTCTTCGAGGCACACAAACCTCCAAACATGACAAGGTTGAGGTCCTCTTGGAGGACTTTAGCAATCTGAGACACATTGGTTATGCTTCAACAGAGGGGTCCATGAGATATGGTTCAGTTGCAGGTAGATGTGACTAAGCAGAAAATCTAGTTGACATGGAGCAGATGGGCCAAAAGGCCTGTTTTTGTAATATTCTGAAGCCCTCTTTTGGCCAACCATAGATATTACATCCTAGCCGTCTATGTGTGATACACAAGCCAGAGCAGTGAGATATGGAGAGCAAGCTGCTGCCCATGTAGCAGGCTTCCCCTCTCCATGCATCTGATGAATCCAAAGGAATGGCAGAGACCCGTGCAGTTTGCCACCAGCCATGTTACAGGAGTTGCCAGTCAGCATAGGACTGCCTTCGGGGCTCCAGCTCTAGACTTTTCCTCAGGGTTTATTCCCAAAGCCTTCCCCACTAATCAGGATTTAACACCATTAGTAATTCGTCCACCCACTTACCCAGCTGATTAGACACCCCTGCAAGTTTTGATCATCTTTTCACTATCTACAGTATCTGGATGATAATGTTCAAGGCACGATTAGTAAATTTGCAGGTAATATTAAAGTGGACTGTGTTGTAGACAGTGACTATGGTTATCAGATCTGCAGGGAATTTTGATCAGCTGGCTAAGTGTGCCAAGGAATAACAAATGGAGTTTAATTCCGATGTGTGAGGTGTTGCATTTTGGAAAGGCAAACAAGACTTTAAGAGTGAACAGCAGGGCCCTAAAGAGCATTGCAGAACAGAGGGACTGTCTGGCTTTCATCAGTCGGGACTGAATACAGGAGTCGGGACGGCACATTACAGTTGTACAAGATGTTGGCGAGACTGCACTGGGAGTATTGAACGCACTTTTGCTCTGGAGAGGATGCAGAAACAATTCATGGGGACGTTGATGGGCCTGAGTTATAAGGAGAGACTGGGCAGGATATTCCCTCAAGAGGAGGAGGCTCAGGAGTGAACTGACAAAGGGGTGTAGATGAGTCGGTTGGACAGTCTTTCCCCAAGGTAGGGACATCTACCAGAAGTCACTGGTTTAAGGTGAGAGGAGCAACTGTTTTTCCACACAGAGGGTGAGGCTGCACTGGGAGTATTGTGTTCAATTTTGGTCACCCTGCTACAGGAGAGATGCCACAAAGATGTACAAAGTGCAGAGGTTTACAATGATGTCGTCAGGATTTGGGGGAACTGGGTTACAAGAAGAGGTTGGGGCGTTATCCCTTGGAGTGTAGGAGACTGAGAGGTGACCTTATAGAGGTGTATAAAACCACGAGGGGCACAGATAGGGAAATGTGCCGTTTTTTCTCCCATGGTGGGAAATCAAGAAGAGAGCACAGGTTTAAGGTAAGAGGGGAGATATCTAATAGGAACCCCCTTTCACCCAGAGGGTGGTTAGTATATAGAATGAGCTACCAGAGGAAGGTATATTTGCAATTAAAATATATTTGGACAGTTATGTGGATAGGAAAATTTTAGAGGGGCACGGGTCAATGTGGGAAAATGGGTCTAGCTGAGGTAACTGGAAAGAGGTACCTGCTTTTTTTTCTGGTGGGATTGTTGCTTGCTGCCACTTACGCACAGGAGGGAGGGGAGACTTTGGGGTTCTACCATTTAGCTGCCATTCATTCTTTGGGGCACTCCTGTTTTCATGGATGGTTGCAAGGAAACAGCATTTCAGGATGTATATTGTATACATTTTTCTGATATGAAATGTACCTTTGAACCTTGTGCTGGAGAGGGCACAGAGGAGATGCAGAATCAATCAGCTTTATTATCACTGAAATTTGATGTTTTGTGTCAACAGTGCAGTGCAAGGCACAGGAAAAAATACCTTTATAATTTACAATATACAAAGAACAGTGCAAAAAAGGAATAGCGAGGCTGTAATTTTTGGTTCATCGACCATTCAAAGATCTGCTGGCAGAGTTGAAGAAGCTGTTCCTGAATCGTTGAGTGTGGATCTTCAGCCTTCTATATTTCCACCCCGACAGTAGTAGTGAGAAGGAATGGCCCGCATGCTGGGCATCGTCATGATTAGAGGGCACTGGAGCCTGTATTCCAACCAGTCTGAATGCTCTCCACCATTTATCTGTAGAAATTTGCTGGAGTCTTTGGTGTTTGTCTCTTTTTTAAAAAATAGGTTCTTTAGGGTTTCTTTGTTTTGTGGCTGCCTGTAAGAAAATGAATCTCACGGTTGTCTAATATATACATACTTCAATAATAAATGTACTTTGACATATCAAATCTCATAGTGAAGTAAAGCCACTAGCGTCCTTCATTGTGATTGGATAAATGTAGTCAGCCCAGTATAGATCGTCTGACCAGGAACTTGAGGCTGCCCACCCTTTCCACCAAAAACTCCTCAGAGGGGATTGCTGTGTGCTCTCCCAACTTCCCCTTCCTGTATTCTGAAATTAGTTCCTTGGTCTTGCTGAGAGCAAGTGCAGTTTGCTCTTTCAACACCACTCAACCAGCCCATTAGCCTTCACAAGATAAAGGAGAAGTAGGCCATTCGGCCCATCGAGTCTGCTCTGCAGCTCCCCCACGAGCTAAACTATTCACCCATCTAGTTCCAGTTTCGGCTTTTTCCCCATATCCCTTGATACCCTGACTAATTAGATACCTGTCAATCTCCTCTTTAAACACCCTCAATGATCGGGCCTCCACAGCTGTATGTGGCAACAAATTCCACAAATCCACGACCCTCTGGCTAAAAAAATTTCTCCTCATCTCTGTTTTAAATGGGTACCCTCTAATTCTAAGACTATGGCCTCTTGTCCTGGACTCACCCACCAAGGGAAACAACCTTTCCACATCTACTCTGTCCAAACCTTTCAACATTCAAAATGTTTCTATGAGATCCCCTCTCATTCTTCTATACTCTAATGAATACAATCCAAGAGCCGACAAATGCTCCTCATATGTTAGCCCCAGCATTCCAGGAATCCAGCTCTTGCTCATGTATGTCTCCTTGTTGTTGTTTGAAAGAGGAATGGAAAAAATAAGGGCGGGGAGGGGTGTGTGATGGGAGAGGGGAAATTACTGGAAGTGGGAGAAATTTCAGTTCATGTCATCAAGTTGGAGGATACCCAGCAGTTGCTCCTCTAATGGGAGTTTGGCATCATCATGGCAGTACAGACATGTTGGTGTGGAAATGGGAAATCAAATTGAACTGGCTATCTTTGGTATCCCCCCCCAAAAAAGAGCCTCTTCAGGGTAGTGTCTCTGATGCCAGCACATTTCCAGATTTCCATAAATTGTTACGGGAGGAGGGGAGGGGAAAGATACAACTATACACTCCATCTGTTCCGTCCTAGCTCTTCCAATATGGCTGTAGACTGTATAGCCAGGCGCAGCTCAAACACCATCCATAACTTTGCAAATGACATCCCTGTTGTTGGCAGAATTTCAGATGGTGATGAGGAGGTATACGTGTGTGAGATAGATGGGCTGTTTTAAGTTGTGTTACAACAATCACCTCTCACTCCACACCAGCAAAACCCGAGGAACTGATTGCAAAGTTCAGTAAGGGGTGGTGGAGGGAACACACTCCAGTCCTCATTGAAGGGCCAGCAGCTGCAAGTTCCTGGGCACCAACATCTCAGAAGATGTGATCATGAAGAAGGCATGACAAAAGCCCTACTTCATTAGGAGCTGGAGGAGGCCTGGGAGGTCTGGTATGCCACCAGAAACTCCTGCAAATTTCTACACATAGGTCTTTTGATAACCTTCCTATTAGTTGTTCTCTCATCCACAAACTTACAAACCATCCCACCTTTATTTTTCATCCATATATATTGCAATTAGAGGTCTCAGCACAGTGGAGGAGCAGTTATTGAAAAACTTCACAGCACCAGTGACCAGGGTTCAATGCCCACCACTGTCTACAAAGAGCTTTATCTTCTACCAGTTGCCTTCCCTCGGCTGCTCCAACTTCCTCCCATATTCCAAAGATATGATGTTGGTGCTGGAAGCACAGCAACACTCGCAGGCTGCCCCGAATGCATCCTTGGACCATGCTGCTGGTTGACGCAAATCACACACATCACTGTGTATTTTGATGTTGCAATATACTTGTGACAAATAAAGCTAATAATTAATCCTTTTAGCTCTAATTCCTGCACAGTGCCTGATACTTGAGGTTCAAATTGCTGGGTGCAAACCCTGATACAGATTGGGAAGGGACTTTAAGCATTCTCACTCCATCTGCCACAAAAGGAAGGTTCTCCTAGTGGCTAGCTATTTCAAATCCACTTCCTATTCAACACGTCTGTTCATAGCCTCCTCTAAAGAAAAGATGAGGCAAAATTCAGGTTGGAAGAGCAACACCTCATTCTGACTGGATAGCTTCCAACTTGGCGTGAACATTGATTGCTCTAACTTCCGTTGAAGGAAGAGAAGTGAGTGCAGTTGCTATTATGAGAGGAAGGTGCTCAAAAAGCTGAGACATAAAGGTGCATAAATCACACGGACCAGATGAACTGCACCCTTGGGTTCCAAAAGCAGCAGTAGAGATTGTGGAGATATTAGGAACCCTTCAAAAATATTGGACTCTGGCATGTTTCCGGATGACTACACAACTGCAAATGTCACTCAGCTCTTTAAGAAAGGAAGGAGGTAGCAGAAAGGAAATTATAGACCAGTTAGCCTGACCTCACAGGTTGGGAAGATGGTAGAGTCAATCATTAAGAATGAGGTTATGGAGTACTTGGTGACAGAGGACAAAGTCAGCACGGTTTCCTTAAGGGAAGACCTTGCCAGATGAACTTGTTGGAATTCTTTGAAGAGATTACAAGTAGGATAAAGGGGATGCAGTGGATGTTGTATATTTGGACTCTCAGAAGACCTTTGACAACGTGTCACACATGACGCTGCTTACCAAGTTAAGAGCCAATGGTATTATAGGAAAGTTACTGGCATGGTTAGAGACGAGTGGGAATAGATCCTTTTCTGATTGGCTGCCAGTGACTACATGATCTGTAAGGGTCAGTGTTGGGACTGCTTTTTATGATGTGTATCAATGATTTAGATGACGCAATAGATAGCTTTGTTGCCAAGTTTGTAGATGATACACAGATTAGTAGTGTTGAGGAAACACGTTGGCTGAAGGAGGACAGGTAAGGAGAATGGGTAAGAAAGTGGCAAATGAAATACAATATTGGAAAATGCATGGTCATGCACTTTGGTAGAAGAAATAAGTGTGCTGACTATTTTCTAAACAGGGAGAAAATCCAAAAACCTGAGATGCAAAGGGACTTGGGAGTCCTTGTGCAGGACACCCTAAAGGTTAACTTGCAAGTTGAGTCAGTGGTGAGGAAGGCAAATGCAATGTTAGCATTCATTTCAAGAGGTCTGGAACACAAGAGCTGATGCTTTATAAGGCACCGCTGAGGCCTCACTTTGAGTATTGTGAACGGTTTTGGGCTCCTCATCGAAGAAAAGATCTGATGGTATTGGAGAGGGTCCAGAGGAGGTTCACAAGGATGATTCCGGGAATGAAAGTATTATTATAGGAGCAATGTTTGACCCTGGGCCTGTACTCGCTGGAATTTAGAAGGATGAAGCAGGAATCTCATTGAAACCTTTCGAATATTGAAAGGCCTATACAGAATAGATGCGGAAAGGATGCTTCCCATGGTGGGGGAAGTTTAGGACAAGAAGGCACAGCCTCAGGATAGAGGCATACATCAAAAACAGATGTGGAGAAATTTCTTTAGCCAGAGGGTGGTGAATTTGTGGAATTTGTTACCAAAGGCAGCTGTGAAGGACAAGTCGTTGGGTGTATTTAAGGCAGAGATTAATAGGTTCTTGATTGGCCATGGCATCGAAGGTTACAGGGAGTGGGGCTGGGGAGGGGAAGAAAGGATCAGCCATGATTGAATGGTGGAGCAGACTTGTTGGGCCAGATGGCCTAATTCTGCTCCTGTCTTATGGTGTTATAAGGACGCTATGAGTTCTTCAAACATTTTGAGAGTTCTGATAAAAATGCCCAAGACTAGCAGATGTGCATTTTAGGTAAGAGGGGATAAATTCAAAGATACATATGTGAGGCAGATTTTTTTTCAAAAAGAGATCAGTGGGTGCCTGGAATCCTTGCCAAGGGTGGTGGTGGATGCAAACATGATAGCAATGTTTAATGAGCCCTTACAAAGGCACATGGTGTGTGAGGAACGCAAACACCAGAAAACCTGCAGATGCTGGAATTTCAAGCAACACACATCAAAGTTGCTGGTGGACGCAGCAGGCCAGGCAGCATCTCTAGGAAGAGGTACAGGAGGAAAGCAGGGATATAGACTAAACCATGAGACCACACTGGATTTTAAGATTCTCTCTCATGTTCGAACATGGGGCAAGTGGGTTAATCAATCCCAAGTGTACACATGTGAAGGGTAGGAATGGGGGGGGGGGGCTGGATAGGAGAGAATGGATTAGCTGAACACTTAATTACCAGTTTAGTTAGCTCACCACTGCTTTATGTGACAGTAATAAACTATCACTAGTTACTGATCTCCACCCTGGCAACCTTCCCCTCTTCCCCATCAATCCTGACTTTCCCTCTCTGGAAATTATTGACTTTTCCTGACCACAGAAGCTGCTTGACCTTCGATTTTGCTCTAGATCCAGCTGGAGTCTCTCGTGTCTTGTTTTCATGCCCCTGTCTGTGCCATGAGGACACTCCTCTCTTTATTAAAC
Source organism: Mobula hypostoma (assembly GCF_963921235.1). NCBI lineage: Eukaryota > Metazoa > Chordata > Chondrichthyes > Myliobatiformes > Myliobatidae > Mobula > Mobula hypostoma. Next base: position 114,462,591 of record NC_086107.1, read on the forward strand.
TAGCATGTCACCTTACAGCAGTACAACAACCTGGTAAGACTGCACTTGGGAGTACAAATTGTGTTCAGTTCTGATTACCCAGCTGATTAAGCTGGAGAGGGTGCAGAAAAGATTCACGCGGATGTTGCTGAGACTGGGGGGATTGAGTGACAAGAAACTGGACAGACCAGTATTGTTTTTCCTGGAGCAAAGGAGGCTGAAGGGTGAAGAAGGGTTGGTTTAGAGGGACTAGATCGGAGTGTCAGCCCCCCAGGGACGGGAGGACAGCACCCCCACCCCCAGGGACGGGAGGGCAGCACGGACCGGATCGGAGTGTCGGCCCCCCCCCCCCAGGGACGGGAGGGTAGCACGGACTGGATCGGAGTGTCGGGGCCCCCCCCCAGGGACGGGAGGGTAGCACGGACTGGATCGGAGTGTCGGGGCCCCCCCCCCCCAGGGATGGGAGGGTAGCACGGACTGGATCGGACTGTCGGCCCCCAGGTACGGGGGGGGCAGCACGGACCGGATCGGACTGTCAGCCCCCCAGGGGGGATGGGAGGGCAGCACGGACCGGATCGGAGTGTCGGGGCCCCCCCCCCCAGGGATGGGAGGGTAGCACGGACTGGATCGGACTGTCGGCCCCCAGGTACGGGGGGGGGGCAGCACGGACCGGATCGGACTGTCAGCCCCCCAGGGGGGATGGGAGGGCAGCACGGACCGGATCGGAGTGTCGGGGCCCCCCCCCCCCAGGGATGGGAGGGTAGCACGGACTGGATCGGACTGTCGGCCCCCAGGTACGGGGGGGGGCAGCACGGACCGGATCGGACTGTCAGCCCCCCAGGGGGGATGGGAGGGCAGCACGGACCGGATCGGAGTGTCAGCCCCCCAGGTACAGGGGGGCAGCACGGACCGGATCGGACTGTCAGCCCCCCAGGGGGGATGGGAGGGCAGCACGGACTGGATCGGAGTGTCAGCCCCCCAGGTACAGGGGGGCAGCACAGACCGGATCGGAGTGTCAGCCTTCCCCCCCCCAGGGACGGGAGGGCAGCAGACACCATAACAACAGTATCAGGGCACCTGAGGAGGAATCTCCTGATTTTAAGATTGAGGAGGTTTGAATGTAGGGATGGGTGCTCCTCACTAATTCTGCTAGCTTTTATAGATTACCTCTGGGATTTATGGCATAGACGCAGATCTCTTCGCCCGTCCGGTGGACAACAGCCCAGCTGATGTAAGACAGCCCACCTACCCTCGCCACCCCTCCTCCATAGCTCCACTCCACTCACATCATCCAACAGGACCTCTGGGTCACAGAACACTGCGCAGGAGGGGAAACCCTGAACACTTTATTGCAGTTGTATTTATTCTGATCCCCCCCCACCCCTCCCCACTCCCAGCTCTGACCCAGAGTCTGTTGTTCCAACAAGTGTAACGATTCCGGTTTTCTTTTTTTTTTACAAAGTGGTCTCCACGAAATTTTTCCGTAAAATAAAAAAAAACAAGGAAGGAAACTGGCAAAATGCGGAAAATCAGAGGGAAAGGTAGGGATGGAGCGTAGGGATCGCAGTCTCTGCGGCGAGATTATTGTCTTTAAAACTGGAGTTTCTTCTGGTGAAACTGTACGCTGTCCCATCTCTCTCTCTTTCCTGGTGAATCTCTCTTTCCCGATCGATCTTTCCGGGGCCCAGAGGTCCCATGCCTCTCTGGATGAATCTTTCTACTGTGCCATTGCCCGAGGAATCTTTCCAGGACGTAGGGGCCCGTCTCTCTCCTGATGAACCTGTCATGCACTGGAGATTGCTTCCATCTTCCGGTGAATCCTTCCGGAATCTGGACCCCGTCTCCCTCCTGGTAAATGACTCAGATTCCAGATCCTGTCTCTTTCCGGGCGATTTTGCTGGGGTCCAGATCTAGTCTCTCGCCCAGTGCCCGGGGTCCAGATCTTGCCTCTCTCCTGGGAAACGTCTCTGAGAACCTGGGTCCTCTCTCTCTTCCAGCGAGCATCCCCGGGGTCCTGGATCACGTCCTTCTCCAGGTGAATCTCCCCGGGATCCCAGACCCTCTCTCCCCACTGGCGAATCTCTCCAGGGGTCCCGGATCCTCTCTCTCTCTCTCCTGGTGAATCACTCTGGGGCCCGGTTTGCTCTCTCCTGGTGAAGCCCTCAGCCCCTGTCCTGGGGGACTCAGCGCTCCCTGCCTACCCCCTCCTCAGCAGCCGCCGTTAGCTGTTGCGGAGGATGAGTTTGTCCTCGGCGCAGCGGAAGGAGGCAGGGGGGGCCGAGTCCTCGGCAAAGCGCTGACACGCCTCCACCGTCACCTGTCTGCAGGAGCGCAGGTCAATGCGACAGAGGTTGGGGCATCGGCGGAACAGGGGCAGGCAGTGGTCTGTGAGCCGAGGGCAGCCTGGGGAGAAAGACACATTAGTGTAAAAAGGACACAACTAATCAGAGGGAGCGTGAGGGGAGGGGACAGGCGTGCGAAGGGAGAGGCACACATACTTTGCACGGCAGGGGGAGGACTGTGGGCGGACTGGGGGGAGGGGCCAGTCTAGGGATGGACGGGGGGTGGGGGGCTGGCCTAGGATGGACGAATGGGGGTGGTGGAGGGCCAGTGCGTGGACGTACCAGACAGGTTGAGCTCCCTCAGGCTCTCGCGCAGTGGACAGGTGACGGCGGTCAGCAGGTTGACCGATTGGTCCCCCACCTGACCACACTGGCTGAGGTCAAGGCGCCGTAGACGGGGCAGGGTCCGGGCCAGCAGACGCAGCGAGGTGTCTGTCACCTCCAGACCTGACAGGCGCAACTCCATCACGTTCGGCAGCCGTCCCCGGCCCTCCAGCTGTCCTGTGGGGGGTTGGAGAGACAGGATCAGTCATTTAGGTCAACGCTCACCATCCTCCTAACGCATCACCCTCCCAACACGCACCCAATACCTCCTCCCCCTCCCACACCTGGCACTGACCTGGCCTGCTGTCAGCCGGAGGGGACAGCAGCTCGCGGAGCTGGGAGTCCTTGACGTCCTGCACCCAGCGCAGGTCGAGCAGTCGCAGGGATGAGCAGCTGGCGGTGCAGAGGGCCGACACCGAGGACCACGAACAGCCCGACAGGATCAGTTCCCTCAGCCCTGGGGTGTGGAGTGGTGGGCAAGAGGTGGGGTCAGGTGGGAAAGAGACAGGGAGAGAAGGGCAGTGGGAGGGGGAATGTAGAGGGCACAGGCAGGGAGAAAGTGGGGGGACAAGGACAGAGGAGAAAAAGAGGGAAACATATGAAGAGAGCGAGGGAGAGGGAGAATGGTGGTGGGGGGGGGAGAGATAGCAACGAGAAAGCTGTTAAGAAGGCCGGCGAGAAGTAATGGGAGATGGGCGGTGGGGAGGCGGCAGATGTACGGTGGGGAGGTGGGGAGATGGGAGATGGGCGGTGGGGAGGCGGCAGATGGGAGGTGGGGAGGTGGGAGATGGGTGGTGGGGAGGTGGGAGATGGGTGGTGGGGAGGTGGGGAGGTGGGAGATGGGCGGTGGGGAGGCGGGGAGATGGGCGGTGGGGAGGCGGGGAGATGGGCGGTGGGGAGGTGGGGAGATGGACGGTGGGGAGATGGGCGGTGGGGAGGCGGGGGATGGGCAGGTGGGAGATGGGCGGTGGGGAGGCGGTGGGGAGGGCGGTGGGGAGGTGGGAGATGGGTGGTGGGGAGGTGGGGAGATGGGAGGTGGGGAGGCGGGAGATGGGTGGTGGGGAGGTGGGAGATGGGTGGTGGGGAGGTGGGGAGGTGGGAGATGGGCGGTGGGGAGGCGGGGAGATGGGCGGTGGGGAGGCGGGGAGATGGGAGGTGGGGAGGTGGGGAGATGGACGGTGGGGAGGCGGGGAGGTGGGAGATGGACGGTGGGGAGGCGGGGAGATGGGCGGTGGGGAGGTGGGAGATGGGCGGTGGGGAGGCGGGGAGATGGGCGGTGGGGAGGTGGGGAGATGGGCGGTGGGGAGGCGGGGAGATGGGCGGTGGGGAGGCGGGGAGATGGGCGGTGGGGAGGCAGCAGATGGGCGGTGGGGAGGTGGGAGATGGGCGGTGGGGAGGTGGGAGATGGGCGGTGGGGAGGCGGGGAGATGGGCGGTGGGGAGGTGGGGAGATGGGCGGTGGGGAGGTGGGGAGATGGGCGGTGGGGAGGCGGGGAGATGGGCGGTGGGGAGGTGGGGGGCAGCAGATGGGCGGTGGGGAGGCGGGAGGCAGCAGATGGGCAGTGGGGAGGCGGGAGGCAGCAGATGGGCGGTGGGGAGGTGGGAGATGGGCAGTGGGGAGGCGGGAGGCAGCAGATGGGCGGTGGGGAGGTGGGAGATGGGCAGTGGGGAGGCGGGAGGCAGCAGATGGGCGGTGGGGAGGCAGCAGATGGGCAGTGGGGAGGCGGGAGGCAGCAGATGGGCGGTGGGGAGGTGGGAGATGGGCGGTGGGGAGGCAGCAGATGGGCGGTGGGGAGGCGGGAGGCAGCAGATGGGAGGCGGGGAGGTGGGAGATGGACGGTGGGGAGGTGGGGAGATGGACGGTGGGGAGGCGGGGAGATGGGCGGTGGGGAGGTGGGGAGATGGGCGGTGGGGAGGTGGGGAGATGGGCGGTGGGGAGGCGGGGAGATGGGCGGTGGGGAGGCGGGGAGATGGGCGGTGGGGAGGTGGGGGGCAGCAGATGGGCGGTGGGGAGGCGGGAGGCAGCAGATGGGCAGTGGGGAGGCGGGAGGCAGCAGATGGGCGGTGGGGAGGTGGGAGATGGGCAGTGGGGAGGCGGGAGGCAGCAGATGGGCGGTGGGGAGGCAGCAGATGGGCAGTGGGGAGGCGGGAGGCAGCAGATGGGCGGTGGGGAGGTGGGAGATGGGCGGTGGGGAGGCAGCAGATGGGCGGTGGGGAGGCGGGAGGCAGCAGATGGGAGGCGGGGAGGTGGGAGATGGACGGTGGGGAGGTGGGGAGATGGACGGTGGGGAGGCGGGGAGGTGGGAGATGGACGGTGGGGAGGCGGGGAGATGGGCGGTGGGGAGGTGGGGAGATGGACGGTGGGGAGGCGGGGAGGTGGGAGATGGACGGTGGGGAGGCGGGGAGATGGGCGGTGGGGAGGTGGGGAGATGGGCGGTGGGGAGGCGGGGAGATGGGCGGTGGGGAGGTGGGGAGATGGGCGGTGGGGAGGTGGGGAGATGGGCGGTGGGGAGGTGGGGAGATGGGCGGTGGGGAGGCGGGGAGATGGGCGGTGGGGAGGTGGGGGGCAGCAGATGGGCGGTGGGGAGGCGGGGAGATGGGCGGTGGGGAGGCGGGGAGATGGGCGGTGGGGAGGCAGCAGATGGGCGGTGGGGAGATGGGGAGGCAGCAGATGGGCGGTGGGGAGGCGGGGAGATGGGCGGTGGGGAGGCGGGGAGATGGGCGGTGGGGAGGTGGGAGATGGGCGGTGGGGAGGCAGCAGATGGGCGGTGGGGAGGCGGGGAGGTGGGAGATGGGCGGTGGGGAGGTGGGGAGGTGGGAGATGGGCGGTGGGGAGGTGGGGGGCAGCAGATGGGCGGTGGGGAGGCGGGGAGGTGGGAGATGGGCGGTGGGGAGGTGGGGGGCAGCAGATGGGCGGTGGGGAGGCAGCAGATGGGCGGTGGGGAGGCAGCAGATGGGCGGTGGGGAGGTGGGGAGGTGGGAGATGGGCGGTGGGGAGGTGGGGGGCAGCAGATGGGCGGTGGGGAGGCAGCAGATGGGCGGTGGGGAGGTGGGAGATGGGCGGTGGGGAGGTGGGAGATGGGCGGTGGGAAGGCGGGGAGGTGGGAGATGGGCGGTGGGAAGGCGGGGAGGTGGGAGATGGGCGGTGGGAAGGCAGCAGATGGGCGGTGGGGAGGCGGGAGGCAGCAGATGGGCGGTGTGGAGGCGGGAGGCAGCAGATGGGCGGTGGGGAGGCGGGAGGCAGCAGATGGGCGGTGGGGAGGTGGGGGGCAGCAGATGGGCGGTGGGGAGGCAGCAGATGGGCGGTGGGGAGGTGGGAGATGGGCGGTGGGGAGGTGGGAGATGGGCGGTGGGAAGGCGGGGAGGTGGGAGATGGGCGGTGGGAAGGCGGGGAGGTGGGAGATGGGCGGTGGGAAGGCGGGGAGGTGGGAGATGGGCGGTGGGAAGGCAGCAGATGGGCGGTGGGGAGGCGGGAGGCAGCAGATGGGCGGTGTGGAGGCGGGAGGCAGCAGATGGGCGGTGGGGAGGCGGGAGGCAGCAGATGGGCGGTGTGGAGGCGGGAGGCAGCAGATGGGCGGTGGGGAGGCGGGAGGCAGCAGATGGGTGGTGGGGAGGTGGGAGATGGGCGGTGGGGAGGCAGCAGATGGGCGGTGGGGAGGCGGGAGGCAGCAGATGGGTGGTGGGGAGGTGGGAGATGGGCGGTGGGGAGGCAGCAGATGGGCGGTGGGGAGGCGGGAGGCAGCAGATGGGCGGTGTGGAGGCGGGGGGGCAGCAGATGGGCGGTGGGGAGGCGGGGAGGTGAGAGATGGGCGGTGGGGAGGCGGGGAGGTGGGAGATGGACGGTGGGGAGGCAGCAGATGGGCGGTGGGGAGGTGGGGAGGTGGGAGATGGGCGGTGGGGAGGCGGGAGATGGGCGGTGGGGAGGCGGGAGATGGGCGGTGGGGAGGCGGGAGATGGGCGGTGGGGAGGCGGGAGATGGGCGGTGGGGAGGCAGCAGATGGGCAGTGGGGAGGCAGCAGATGGGCGGTGGGGAGGCGGGGGGCAGCAGATGGGCGGTGGGGAGGCGGGGGCAGCATATGGGCGGTGGGGAGGCAGCAGATGGGCGGTGGGGAGGTGGGGAGGTGGGAGATGGGAGGCGGGGGGGCAGCAGATGGGCGGTGGGGAGGTGGGAGATGGGAGGTGGGGAGGTGGGAGATGGGCGGTGGGGAGGCGGGGAGGCAGCAGATGGGCGGTGGGGAGGTGGGAGATGGGCGGGGGGGAGGCAGCAGATGGGCAGTGGGGAGGTGGGGAGGTGGGAGATGGGCGGTGGGAAGGCGGGGAGGTGGGAGATGGGCGGTGGGAAGGCAGCAGATGGGCGGTGGGGAGGCGGGGGACAGCAGATGGGCGGTGGGGAGGCGGGGGACAGCAGATGGGCGGTGGGGAGGCGGGGAGGTGGGAGATGGGCGGTGGGGAGGCGGGGAGGTGGGAGATGGGCGGTGGGGAGATGGGGAGGTGGGAGATGGGCGGTGGGGAGGCAGCAGATGGGCGGTGGGGAGGTGGGGAGGTGGGAGATGGGCGGTGGGGAGGCAGCAGATGAGCGGTGGGGAGGCGGGGGGCAGCAGATGGGCGGTGGGGAGGCGGGGAGGTGGGAGATGGGCGGTGGGGAGGCAGCAGATGGGCGGTGGGGAGGCGGGGAGGTGGGAGATGGGCGGTGGGGAGGTGGGAGATGTGCGGTGGGGAGGCGGGGGGCAGCAGATGGGCGGTGGGGAGGTGGGAGATGTGCGGTGGGGAGGCGGGGGGCAGCAGATGTATGGTGGGGAGGTGGGGGGCAGCAGATGTATGGTGGGGAGGTGGGGAGATGGGCGGTGGGGAGGCGGGGAGATGGGCGGTGGGGAGGCGGGGAGGTGGGAGATGGGCGGTGGGGAGGCGGGTAGGTGGGAGGTGGGGAGGCGGGGGGCAGCAGATGGGCGGAGGGGAGGCGGGGAGGCAGCAGATGGGCGGTGGGGAGGCGGGGAGGTGGGAGATGGGCGGTGGGGAGGCAGCAGATGGGCGGTGGGGAGGCGGGGAGGTGGGAGATGGGCGGTGGGGAGATGGGGAGGTGGGAGATGGGCGGTGGGGAGGCAGCAGATGGGCGGTGGGGAGGTGGGAGATGGGCGGTGGGGAGGCAGCAGATGAGCGGTGGGGAGGCGGGGGGCAGCAGATGGGCGGTGGGGAGGCGGGGAGGTGGGAGATGGGCGGTGGGGAGGCAGCAGATGGGCGGTGGGGAGGCGGGGAGGTGGGAGATGGGCGGTGGGGAGGTGGGAGATGTGCGGTGGGGAGGCGGGGGGCAGCAGATGGGCGGTGGGGAGGTGGGAGATGTGCGGTGGGGAGGCGGGGGGCAGCAGATGTATGGTGGGGAGGTGGGGGGCAGCAGATGTATGGTGGGGAGGTGGGGAGATGGGCGGTGGGGAGGCGGGGAGGTGGGAGATGGGCGGTGGGGAGGCGGGTAGGTGGGAGGTGGGGAGGCGGGGGGCAGCAGATGGGCGGAGGGGAGGCGGGGAGGCAGCAGATGGGTGGTGGGGAGGTGGGGAGGTGGGAGATGGGCGGTGGGGAGGCGGGGAGGTGGGAGATGTGCGGTGGGGAGGTGGGAGATGGGCGGAGGGGAGGCGGGAGATGGGCGGAGGGGAGGCGGGGAGGTGGGAGATGGGCGGTGGGGAGGTGGGAGATGGGCGGTGGGGAGGTGGGAGATGGGCGGTGGGGAGGTGGGAGATGGGCGGGGAGGCGGGGAGGTGGGAGATGGGAGGCGGGGGGGCAGCAGATGGGCAGTGGGGAGGTGGGAGATGGGCGGTGGGGAGGCGGGGGGGCAGCAGATGGGTGGTGGGGAGGCGGGGAGGTGGGAGATAGGAGGCGGGGGGGCAGCAGATGGGTGGTGGGGAGGCGGGGAGGTGGGAGATAGGAGGCGGGGGGGCAGCAGATGGGCGGTGGGGAGGCGGGGAGGTGGGAGATGGGCGGTGGGGAGGCGGGGGGCAGCAGATGGGCGGTGGGGAGGCGGGGAGGTGGGAGATGGGAGGCGGGGAGCAGCAGATGGGCGGTGGGGAGGTGGGAGATGGGCGGTGGGGAGGCGGCAGATGGGTGGTGGGGAGGTGGGAGATGGGCGGTGGGGAGGCGGGGAGGTGGGAGATGGGCGGTGGGGAGGTGGGAGATGGGCGGTGGGGAGGTGGGAGATGGGCGGAGGGGAGGCGGGGAGGTGGGAGATGGGAGGCGGGGGGGCAGCAGATGGGCAGTGGGGAGGTGGGAGATGGGCGGTGGGGAGGTGGGGGGGCAGCAGATGGGTGGTGGGGAGGCGGGGAGGTGGGAGATAGGAGGCGGGGGGGCAGCAGATGGGCGGTGGGGAGGCGGCAGATGGGTGGTGGGGAGGTGGGAGATGGGAGGTGGGGAGGTGGGGAGGTGGGAGATGGGTGGTGGGGAGGTGGGAGATGGGCGGTGGGGAGGTGGGAGATGGGCGGTGGGGAGGTGGGAGATGGGTGGTGGGGAGGTGGGAGATGGGCGGTGGGGAGGTGGGAGATGGGTGGTGGGGAGGTGGGAGATGGGCGGTGGGGAGGTGGGAGATGGGTGGTGGGGAGGTGGGAGATGGGCGGTGGGGAGATGGGTGGTGGGGAGGCGGGGGGCAGCAGATGGGCGGTGGGGAGGCAGCAGATGGGCGGTGGGGAGGCAGCAGATGGGCGGTGGGGAGGCGGGGGGCAGCAGATGGGTGGTGGGGAGGCGGGGAGGTGGGAGATGGGCGGTGGGGAGGCGGCAGATGGGTGGTGGAGAGGCGGGTAGGTGGGGAGGCGGGGGGGCAGCAGATGGGCGGAGGGGAGGCAGAGAGGTGGGAGATGGGAGGCGGGGGGTCAGCAGATGGGCGGTGGGGAGGTGGGAGATGGGCGGTGGGGAGGCGGCAGATGGGTGGTGGGGAGGTGGGAGATGGGCGGTGGGGAGGCGGGGAGGTGGCAGATGGGCGGTGGGGAGGTGGGAGATGGGCGGTGGGGAGGTGGGAGACGGGCGGTGGGGAGGCAGGGAGGTGGGAGATGGGCGGTGGGGAAGTGGGAGATGGGCGGTGGGGAAGTGGGGAGGTGGGAGATGGGCGGTGGGGAGGCGGGAGATGGGCGGTGGGGAGGCGGGGAGGTGGGAGATGGGCGGTGGGGAGGTCGGGAGGTGAGAGATGGGCGGTGGGGAGGCGGGGAGGTGGGAGATGGGCGGTGGGGAGGCGGGGAGGCAGCAGATGGGTGGTGGGGAGGTGGGGAGGTGGGAGATGGGCGGTGGGGAGGCGGGGAGGTGGGAGATGTGCGGTGGGGAGGTGGGAGATGGGCGGAGGGGAGGCGGGAGATGGGCGGAGGGGAGGCGGGGAGGTGGGAGATGGGCGGTGGGGAGGTGGGAGATGGGCGGTGGGGAGGTGGGAGATGGGCGGTGGGGAGGTGGGAGATGGGCGGTGGGGAGGTGGGAGATGGGCGGTGGGGAGGTGGGAGATGGGTGGTGGGGAGGTGGGAGATGGGCGGTGGAGAGGTGGGAGATGGGCGGTGGGGAGGTGGGAGATGGGCGGTGGGGAGGTGGGAGATGGGCGGTGGGGAGGTGGGAGATGGGCGGTGGGGAGGTGGGAGATGGGCGGTGGGGAGGTGGGAGATGGGCGGTGGGGAGGCGGGGAGATGGGCGGTGGGGAGGTGGGGAGATGGGCGGTGGGGAGGTGGGGAGATGGGCGGTGGGGAGGCGGGGAGATGGGCGGTGGGGAGGTGGGGGGCAGCAGATGGGCGGTGGGGAGGCGGGAGGCAGCAGATGGGCAGTGGGGAGGCGGGAGGCAGCAGATGGGCGGTGGGGAGGTGGGAGATGGGCAGTGGGGAGGCGGGAGGCAGCAGATGGGCGGTGGGGAGGTGGGAGATGGGCAGTGGGGAGGCGGGAGGCAGCAGATGGGCGGTGGGGAGGCAGCAGATGGGCAGTGGGGAGGCGGGAGGCAGCAGATGGGCGGTGGGGAGGTGGGAGATGGGCGGTGGGGAGGCAGCAGATGGGCGGTGGGGAGGCGGGAGGCAGCAGATGGGAGGCGGGGAGGTGGGAGATGGACGGTGGGGAGGTGGGGAGATGGACGGTGGGGAGGCGGGGAGATGGGCGGTGGGGAGGTGGGGAGATGGGCGGTGGGGAGGTGGGGAGATGGGCGGTGGGGAGGCGGGGAGATGGGCGGTGGGGAGGCGGGGAGATGGGCGGTGGGGAGGTGGGGGGCAGCAGATGGGCGGTGGGGAGGCGGGAGGCAGCAGATGGGCAGTGGGGAGGCGGGAGGCAGCAGATGGGCGGTGGGGAGGTGGGAGATGGGCAGTGGGGAGGCGGGAGGCAGCAGATGGGCGGTGGGGAGGCAGCAGATGGGCAGTGGGGAGGCGGGAGGCAGCAGATGGGCGGTGGGGAGGTGGGAGATGGGCGGTGGGGAGGCAGCAGATGGGCGGTGGGGAGGCGGGAGGCAGCAGATGGGAGGCGGGGAGGTGGGAGATGGACGGTGGGGAGGTGGGGAGATGGACGGTGGGGAGGCGGGGAGGTGGGAGATGGACGGTGGGGAGGCGGGGAGATGGGCGGTGGGGAGGTGGGGAGATGGACGGTGGGGAGGCGGGGAGGTGGGAGATGGACGGTGGGGAGGCGGGGAGATGGGCGGTGGGGAGGTGGGGAGATGGGCGGTGGGGAGGCGGGGAGATGGGCGGTGGGGAGGTGGGGAGATGGGCGGTGGGGAGGTGGGGAGATGGGCGGTGGGGAGGCGGGGAGATGGGCGGTGGGGAGGTGGGGGGCAGCAGATGGGCGGTGGGGAGGCGGGGAGATGGGCGGTGGGGAGGCGGGGAGATGGGCGGTGGGGAGGCAGCAGATGGGCGGTGGGGAGATGGGGAGGCAGCAGATGGGCGGTGGGGAGGCGGGGAGATGGGCGGTGGGGAGGCGGGGAGATGGGCGGTGGGGAGGTGGGAGATGGGCGGTGGGGAGGCAGCAGATGGGCGGTGGGGAGGCGGGGAGGTGGGAGATGGGCGGTGGGGAGGTGGGGAGGTGGGAGATGGGCGGTGGGGAGGTGGGGGGCAGCAGATGGGCGGTGGGGAGGCGGGGAGGTGGGAGATGGGCGGTGGGGAGGTGGGGGGCAGCAGATGGGCGGTGGGGAGGCAGCAGATGGGCGGTGGGGAGGCAGCAGATGGGCGGTGGGGAGGTGGGGAGGTGGGAGATGGGCGGTGGGGAGGTGGGGGGCAGCAGATGGGCGGTGGGGAGGCAGCAGATGGGCGGTGGGGAGGTGGGAGATGGGCGGTGGGGAGGTGGGAGATGGGCGGTGGGAAGGCGGGGAGGTGGGAGATGGGCGGTGGGAAGGCGGGGAGGTGGGAGATGGGCGGTGGGAAGGCAGCAGATGGGCGGTGGGGAGGCGGGAGGCAGCAGATGGGCGGTGTGGAGGCGGGAGGCAGCAGATGGGCGGTGGGGAGGCGGGAGGCAGCAGATGGGCGGTGGGGAGGTGGGGGGCAGCAGATGGGCGGTGGGGAGGCAGCAGATGGGCGGTGGGGAGGTGGGAGATGGGCGGTGGGGAGGTGGGAGATGGGCGGTGGGAAGGCGGGGAGGTGGGAGATGGGCGGTGGGAAGGCGGGGAGGTGGGAGATGGGCGGTGGGAAGGCGGGGAGGTGGGAGATGGGCGGTGGGAAGGCAGCAGATGGGCGGTGGGGAGGCGGGAGGCAGCAGATGGGCGGTGTGGAGGCGGGAGGCAGCAGATGGGCGGTGGGGAGGCGGGAGGCAGCAGATGGGCGGTGTGGAGGCGGGAGGCAGCAGATGGGCGGTGGGGAGGCGGGAGGCAGCAGATGGGTGGTGGGGAGGTGGGAGATGGGCGGTGGGGAGGCAGCAGATGGGCGGTGGGGAGGCGGGAGGCAGCAGATGGGTGGTGGGGAGGTGGGAGATGGGCGGTGGGGAGGCAGCAGATGGGCGGTGGGGAGGCGGGAGGCAGCAGATGGGCGGTGTGGAGGCGGGGAGGTGGGAGATGGGAGGCGGGGAGGCAGCAGATGGGCGGTGTGGAGGCGGGGGGGCAGCAGATGGGCGGTGGGGAGGCGGGGAGGTGAGAGATGGGCGGTGGGGAGGCGGGGAGGTGGGAGATGGACGGTGGGGAGGCAGCAGATGGGCGGTGGGGAGGTGGGGAGGTGGGAGATGGGCGGTGGGGAGGCGGGAGATGGGCGGTGGGGAGGCGGGAGATGGGCGGTGGGGAGGCGGGAGATGGGCGGTGGGGAGGCGGGAGATGGGCGGTGGGGAGGCAGCAGATGGGCAGTGGGGAGGCAGCAGATGGGCGGTGGGGAGGCGGGGGGCAGCAGATGGGCGGTGGGGAGGCGGGGGCAGCATATGGGCGGTGGGGAGGCAGCAGATGGGCGGTGGGGAGGTGGGGAGGTGGGAGATGGGAGGCGGGGGGGCAGCAGATGGGCGGTGGGGAGGTGGGAGATGGGAGGTGGGGAGGTGGGAGATGGGCGGTGGGGAGGCGGGGAGGCAGCAGATGGGCGGTGGGGAGGTGGGAGATGGGCGGGGGGGAGGCAGCAGATGGGCAGTGGGGAGGTGGGGAGGTGGGAGATGGGCGGTGGGAAGGCGGGGAGGTGGGAGATGGGCGGTGGGAAGGCAGCAGATGGGCGGTGGGGAGGCGGGGGACAGCAGATGGGCGGTGGGGAGGCGGGGGACAGCAGATGGGCGGTGGGGAGGCGGGGAGGTGGGAGATGGGCGGTGGGGAGGCGGGGAGGTGGGAGATGGGCGGTGGGGAGATGGGGAGGTGGGAGATGGGCGGTGGGGAGGCAGCAGATGGGCGGTGGGGAGGTGGGGAGGTGGGAGATGGGCGGTGGGGAGGCAGCAGATGAGCGGTGGGGAGGCGGGGGGCAGCAGATGGGCGGTGGGGAGGCGGGGAGGTGGGAGATGGGCGGTGGGGAGGCAGCAGATGGGCGGTGGGGAGGCGGGGAGGTGGGAGATGGGCGGTGGGGAGGTGGGAGATGTGCGGTGGGGAGGCGGGGGGCAGCAGATGGGCGGTGGGGAGGTGGGAGATGTGCGGTGGGGAGGCGGGGGGCAGCAGATGTATGGTGGGGAGGTGGGGGGCAGCAGATGTATGGTGGGGAGGTGGGGAGATGGGCGGTGGGGAGGCGGGGAGATGGGCGGTGGGGAGGCGGGGAGGTGGGAGATGGGCGGTGGGGAGGCGGGTAGGTGGGAGGTGGGGAGGCGGGGGGCAGCAGATGGGCGGAGGGGAGGCGGGGAGGCAGCAGATGGGCGGTGGGGAGGCGGGGAGGTGGGAGATGGGCGGTGGGGAGGCAGCAGATGGGCGGTGGGGAGGCGGGGAGGTGGGAGATGGGCGGTGGGGAGATGGGGAGGTGGGAGATGGGCGGTGGGGAGGCAGCAGATGGGCGGTGGGGAGGTGGGAGATGGGCGGTGGGGAGGCAGCAGATGAGCGGTGGGGAGGCGGGGGGCAGCAGATGGGCGGTGGGGAGGTGGGAGATGGGCGGTGGGGAGGCAGCAGATGGGCGGTGGGGAGGCGGGGAGGTGGGAGATGGGCGGTGGGGAGGTGGGAGATGTGCGGTGGGGAGGCGGGGGGCAGCAGATGGGCGGTGGGGAGGTGGGAGATGTGCGGTGGGGAGGCGGGGGGCAGCAGATGTATGGTGGGGAGGTGGGGGGCAGCAGATGTATGGTGGGGAGGTGGGGAGATGGGCGGTGGGGAGGCGGGGAGGTGGGAGATGGGCGGTGGGGAGGCGGGTAGGTGGGAGGTGGGGAGGCGGGGGGCAGCAGATGGGCGGAGGGGAGGCGGGGAGGCAGCAGATGGGTGGTGGGGAGGTGGGGAGGTGGGAGATGGGCGGTGGGGAGGCGGGGAGGTGGGAGATGTGCGGTGGGGAGGTGGGAGATGGGCGGAGGGGAGGCGGGAGATGGGCGGAGGGGAGGCGGGGAGGTGGGAGATGGGCGGTGGGGAGGTGGGAGATGGGCGGTGGGGAGGTGGGAGATGGGCGGAGGGGAGGCGGGGAGGTGGGAGATGGGAGGCGGGGGGGCAGCAGATGGGCAGTGGGGAGGTGGGAGATGGGCGGTGGGGAGGCGGGGGGGCAGCAGATGGGTGGTGGGGAGGCGGGGAGGTGGGAGATAGGAGGCGGGGGGGCAGCAGATGGGTGGTGGGGAGGCGGGGAGGTGGGAGATAGGAGGCGGGGGGGCAGCAGATGGGCGGTGGGGAGGCGGGGAGGTGGGAGATGGGCGGTGGGGAGGCGGGGGGCAGCAGATGGGCGGTGGGGAGGCGGGGAGGTGGGAGATGGGAGGCGGGGAGCAGCAGATGGGCGGTGGGGAGGTGGGAGATGGGCGGTGGGGAGGCGGCAGATGGGTGGTGGGGAGGTGGGAGATGGGCGGTGGGGAGGCGGGGAGGTGGGAGATGGGCGGTGGGGAGGTGGGAGATGGGCGGTGGGGAGGTGGGAGATGGGCGGAGGGGAGGCGGGGAGGTGGGAGATGGGAGGCGGGGGGGCAGCAGATGGGCAGTGGGGAGGTGGGAGATGGGCGGTGGGGAGGTGGGGGGGCAGCAGATGGGTGGTGGGGAGGCGGGGAGGTGGGAGATAGGAGGCGGGGGGGCAGCAGATGGGCGGTGGGGAGGCGGCAGATGGGTGGTGGGGAGGTGGGAGATGGGAGGTGGGGAGGTGGGAGATGGGCGGTGGGGAGGTGGGAGATGGGCGGTGGGGAGGTGGGAGATGGGCGGTGGGGAGGTGGGAGATGGGCGGTGGGGAGGAGGGAGATGGGCGGTGGGGAGGTGGGAGATGGGTGGTGGGGAGGTGGGAGATGGGCGGTGGGGAGGTGGGAGATGGGTGGTGGGGAGGTGGGAGATGGGCGGTGGGGAGATGGGTGGTGGGGAGGCGGGGGACAGCAGATGGGCGGTGGGGAGGCAGCAGATGGGCGGTGGGGAGGCAGCAGATGGGCGGTGGGGAGGCGGGGGGCAGCAGATGGGTGGTGGGGAGGCGGGGAGGTGGGAGATGGGCGGTGGGGAGGCGGCAGATGGGTGGTGGAGAGGCGGGTAGGTGGGGAGGCGGGGGGGCAGCAGATGGGCGGAGGGGAGGCAGAGAGGTGGGAGATGGGAGGCGGGGGGTCAGCAGATGGGCGGTGGGGAGGTGGGAGATGGGCGGTGGGGAGGCGGCAGATGGGTGGTGGGGAGGTGGGAGATGGGCGGTGGGGAGGCGGGGAGGTGGCAGATGGGCGGTGGGGAGGTGGGAGATGGGCGGTGGGGAGGGGGGAGACGGGCGGTGGGGAGGCAGGGAGGTGGGAGATGGGCGGTGGGGAAGTGGGAGATGGGCGGTGGGGAAGTGGGGAGGTGGGAGATGGGCGGTGGGGAGGCGGGAGATGGGCGGTGGGGAGGCGGGGAGGTGGGAGATGGGCGGTGGGGAGGTCGGGAGGTGAGAGATGGGCGGTGGGGAGGCGGGGAGGTGGGAGATGGGCGGTGGGGAGGCGGGGAGGCAGCAGATGGGTGGTGGGGAGGTGGGGAGGTGGGAGATGGGCGGTGGGGAGGCGGGGAGGTGGGAGATGTGCGGTGGGGAGGTGGGAGATGGGCGGAGGGGAGGCGGGAGATGGGCGGAGGGGAGGCGGGGAGGTGGGAGATGGGCGGTGGGGAGGTGGGAGATGGGCGGTGGGGAGGTGGGAGATGGGCGGAGGGGAGGCGGGGAGGTGGGAGATGGGAGGCGGGGGGGCAGCAGATGGGCAGTGGGGAGGTGGGAGATGGGCGGTGGGGAGGCGGGGGGGCAGCAGATGGGTGGTGGGGAGGCGGGGAGGTGGGTGATAGGAGGCGGGGGGGCAGCAGATGGGCGGTCGGGAGGTGGGAGATGGGCGGTGGGGAGGCGGGGGGGCAGCAGAGGGGTGGTGGGGAGGCGGGGAGGTGGGAGATAGGAGGCGGGGGGGCAGCAGATGGGCGGTGGGGAGGCGGAGAGGTGGGAGATGGGCGGTGGGGAGGCGGGGGGCAGCAGATGGGCGGTGGGGAGGCGGGGAGGTGGGAGATGGGAGGCGGGGAGCAGCAGATGGGCGGTGGGGAGGTGGGAGATGGGCGGTGGGGAGGCGGCAGATGGGTGGTGGGGAGGTGGGAGATGGGCGGTGGGGAGGCGGGGAGGTGGGAGATGGGCGGTGGGGAGGTGGGAGATGGGCGGTGGGGAGGTGGGAGATGGGCGGAGGGGAGGCGGGGAGGTGGGAGATGGGAGGCGGGGGGGCAGCAGATGGGCAGTGGGGAGGTGGGAGATGGGCGGTGGGGAGGCGGGGGGGCAGCAAATGGGTGGTGGGGAGGCGGGGAGGTGGGAGATAGGAGGCGGGGGGGCAGCAGATGGGCGGTGGGGAGGCGGCAGATGGGTGGTGGGGAGGTGGGAGATGGGAGGTGGGGAGGTGGGAGATGGGCGGTGGGGAGGTGGGAGATGGGCGGTGGAGAGGTGGGAGATGGGCGGTGGAGAGGTGGGAGATGGGCGGTGGGGAGGTGGGAGATGGGCGGTGGGGAGGTGGGAGATGGGTGGTGGGGAGGTGGGAGATGGGCGGTGGGGAGGTGGGAGATGGGTGGTGGGGAGGTGGGAGATGGGCGGTGGGGAGGTGGGAGATGGGCGGTGGGGAGATGGGTGGTGGGGAGGCGGGGGGCAGCAGATGGGCGGTGGGGAGGCAGCAGATGGGCGGTGGGGAGGCGGGGGGCAGCAGATGGGTGGTGGGGAGGCGGGGAGGTGGGAGATGGGCGGTGGGGAGGCGGCAGATGGGTGGTGGAGAGGCGGGTAGGTGGGGAGGCGGGGGGGCAGCAGATGGGCGGTGGGGAGGTGGGAGATGGGCGGTGGGGAGGCGGCAGATGGGTGGTGGGGAGGTGGGAGATGGGCGGTGGGGAGGCGGGGAGGTGGCAGATGGGCGGTGGGGAGGCGGGGGGCAGCAGATGGGCGGTGGGGAGGCGGGGAGGTGGGAGATGGGCGGTGGGGAGGTGGGAGATGGGCGGTGGGGAGGTGGGAGACGGGCGGTGGGGAGGCAGGGAGGTGGGAGATGGGCGGTGGGGAAGTGGGAGATGGGCGGTGGGGAAGTGGGGAGGTGGGAGATGGGCGGTGGGGAGGCGGGAGATGGGCGGTGGGGAGGCGGGGAGGTGGGAGATGGGCGGTGGGGAGGTCGGGAGGTGAGAGATGGGCGGTGGGGAGGCGGGGAGGTGGGAGATGGGCGGTGGGGAGGCGGGGAGGTGGGAGATGGGCGGTGGGGAGGCGCAGATGGGCGGTGGGGAGGCGGAGGGCAGCAGATGGGCGGTGGGGAGGCAGAGGGCAGCAGATGGGCGGTGGGGAGGCGGAGGGCAGCAGATGGGCGGTGGGGCGGCGGGGAGGTGGGAGATGGGCGGCGGGGCGGTGGGAGATGGGCGGCGGGGCGGTGGGAGATGGGCGGTGGGGAGGCGGGGAGGTGGGAGATGGGCGGGGGGGAGGCAGCAGATGGGCAGTGGGGAGGTGGGGAGGTGGGAGATGGGCGGTGGGAAGGCGGGGAGGTGGGAGATGGGCGGTGGGAAGGCAGCAGATGGGCGGTGGGGAGGCGGGGGACAGCAGATGGGCGGTGGGGAGGCGGGGGACAGCAGATGGGCGGTGGGGAGGCGGGGAGGTGGGAGATGGGCGGTGGGGAGATGGGGAGGTGGGAGATGGGCGGTGGGGAGGCAGCAGATGGGCGGTGGGGAGGTGGGGAGGTGGGAGATGGGCGGTGGGGAGGCAGCAGATGAGCGGTGGGGAGGCGGGGGGCAGCAGATGGGCGGTGGGGAGGCGGGGAGGTGGGAGATGGGCGGTGGGGAGGCAGCAGATGGGCGGTGGGGAGGCGGGGAGGTGGGAGATGGGCGGTGGGGAGGTGGGAGATGGGCGGCGGGGCGGTGGGAGATGGGCGGTGGGGAGGCGGGGAGGTGGGAGATGGGCGGGGGGGAGGCAGCAGATGGGCAGTGGGAAGGTGGGGAGGTGGGAGATGGGCGGTGGGAAGGCGGGGAGGTGGGAGATGGGCGGTGGGAAGGCAGCAGATGGGCGGTGGGGAGGCGGGGGACAGCAGATGGGCGGTGGGGAGGCGGGGGACAGCAGATGGGCGGTGGGGAGGCGGGGAGGTGGGAGATGGGCGGTGGGGAGATGGGGAGGTGGGAGATGGGCGGTGGGGAGGCAGCAGATGGGCGGTGGGGAGGTGGGGAGGTGGGAGATGGGTGGTGGGGAGGCAGCAGATGAGCGGTGGGGAGGCGGGGGGCAGCAGATGGGCGGTGGGGAGGCGGGGAGGTGGGAGATGGGCGGTGGGGAGGCAGCAGATGGGCGGTGGGGAGGCGGGGAGGTGGGAGATGGGCGGTGGGGAGGTGGGAGATGTGCGGTGGGGAGGCGGGGGGCAGCAGATGGGCGGCGGGGCGGTGGGAGATGGGCGGTGGGGAGGCGGGGAGGTGGGAGATGGGCGGGGGGGAGGCAGCAGATGGGCAGTGGGGAGGTGGGGAGGTGGGAGATGGGCGGTGGGAAGGCGGGGAGGTGGGAGATGGGCGGTGGGAAGGCAGCAGATGGGCGGCGGGGAGGCGGGGGACAGCAGATGGGCGGTGGGGAGGCGGGGGACAGCAGATGGGCGGTGGGGAGGCGGGGAGGTGGGAGATGGGCGGTGGGGAGATGGGGAGGTGGGAGATGGGCGGTGGGGAGGCAGCAGATGGGCGGTGGGGAGGTGGGGAGGTGGGAGATGGGCGGTGGGGAGGCAGCAGATGAGCGGTGGGGAGGCGGGGGGCAGCAGATGGGCGGTGGGGAGGCGGGGAGGTGGGAGATGGGCGGTGGGGAGGTGGGAGATGTGCGGTGGGGAGGCGGGGGGCAGCAGATGGGCGGTGGGGAGGTGGGAGATGTGCGGTGGGGAGGCGGGGGGCAGCAGATGTATGGTGGGGAGGTGGGGGGCAGCAGATGTATGGTGGGGAGGTGGGGAGATGGGCGGTGGGGAGGCGGGGAGGTGGGAGATGGGCGGTGGGGAGGCGGGTAGGTGGGAGGTGGGGAGGCGGGGAGGCAGCAGATGGGTGGTGGGGAGGTGGGGAGGTGGGAGATGGGCGGTGGGGAGGCGGGGAGGTGGGAGATGTGCGGTGGGGAGGTGGGAGATGGGCGGAGGGGAGGCGGGAGATGGGCGGAGGGGAGGCGGGGAGGTGGGAGATGGGCGGTGGGGAGGTGGGAGATGGGCGGTGGGGAGGTGGGAGATGGGCGGAGGGGAGGCGGGGAGGTGGGAGATGGGAGGTGGGGGGGCAGCAGATGGGCAGTGGGGAGGTGGGAGATGGGCGGTGGGGAGGCGGGGGGGCAGCAGATGGGTGGTGGGGAGGCGGGGAGGTGGGAGATAGGAGGCGGGGGGGCAGCAGATGGGCGGTCGGGAGGTGGGAGATGGGCGGTGGGGAGGCGGGGGGGCAGCAGATGGGTGGTGGGGAGGCGGGGAGGTGGGAGATAGGAGGCGGGGGGGCAGCAGATGGGCGGTGGGGAGGCGGGGAGGTGGGAGATGGGCGGTGGGGAGGCGGGGGGCAGCAGATGGGCGGTGGGGAGGCGGGGAGGTGGGAGATGGGAGGCGGGGAGCAGCAGATGGGCGGTGGGGAGGTGGGAGATGGGCGGTGGGGAGGTGGGAGATGGGCGGTGGGGAGGCGGCAGATGGGTGGTGGGGAGGTGGCAGATGGGTGGTGGGGAGGTGGGAGATGGGCGGTGGGGAGGCGGGGAGGTGGGAGATGGGCGGTGGGGAGGTGGGAGATGGGCGGTGGGGAGGTGGGAGATGGGCGGAGGGGAGGCGGGGAGGTGGGAGATGGGAGGCGGGGGGGCAGCAGATGGGCAGTGGGGAGGTGGGAGATGGGCGGTGGGGAGGCGGGGGGGCAGCAGATGGGTGGTGGGGAGGCGGGGAGGTGGGAGATAGGAGGCGGGGGGGCAGCAGATGGGCGGTGGGGAGGCGGCAGATGGGTGGTGGGGAGGTGGGAGATGGGAGGTGGGGAGGTGGGAGATGGGTGGTGGGGAGGTGGGAGATGGGTGGTGGGGAGGTGGGAGATGGGCGGTGGGGAGGTGGGAGATGGGTGGTGGGGAGGTGGGAGATGGGCGGTGGGGAGGTGGGAGATGGGCGGTGGGGAGATGGGTGGTGGGGAGGCGGGGGGCAGCAGATGGGCGGTGGGGAGGCAGCAGATGGGCGGTGGGGAGGCGGGGGGCAGCAGATGGGTGGTGGGGAGGCGGGGAGGTGGGAGATGGGAGGCGGGGGGCAGCAGATGGGCGGTGGGGAGGTGGGAGATGGGCGGTGGGGAGGCGGCAGATGGGTGGTGGAGAGGCGGGTAGGTGGGGAGGCGGGGGGGCAGCAGATGGGCGGAGGGGAGGCAGAGAGGTGGGAGATGGGAGGCGGGGGGTCAGCAGATGGGCGGTGGGGAGGTGGGAGATGGGCGGTGGGGAGGCGGCAGATGGGTGGTGGGGAGGTGGGAGATGGGCGGTGGGGAGGCGGGGAGGTGGCAGATGGGCGGTGGGGAGGCGGGGGGCAGCAGATGGGCGGTGGGGAGGCGGGGAGGTGGGAGATGGGCGGTGGGGAGGTGGGAGATGGGCGGTGGGGAGGTGGGAGACGGGCGGTGGGGAGGCAGGGAGGTGGGAGATGGGCGGTGGGGAAGTGGGAGATGGGCGGTGGGGAAGTGGGGAGGTGGGAGATGGGCGGTGGGGAGGCGGGAGATGGGCGGTGGGGAGGCGGGGAGGTGGGAGATGGGCGGTGGGGAGGCCGGGAGGTGAGAGATGGGCGGTGGGGAGGCGGGGAGGTGGGAGATGGGCAGTGGGGAGGCGGGGAGGTGGGAGATGGGCGGTGGGGAGGCGCAGATGGGCGGTGGGGAGGCGGAGGGCAGCAGATGGGCGGTGGGGAGGCGGAGGGCAGCAGATGGGCGGAGGGGAGGCGGAGGGCAGCAGATGGGCGGTGGGGCGGCGGGGAGGTGGGAGATGGGCGGCGGGGCGGTATGGGCGGCGGGGCGGTGGGAGATGGGCGGCGGGGAGGCGTGGAGGTGGGAGATGGGCGGTGGGGAGATGGGGAGGTGGGAGATGGGCGGTGGGGAGGCAGCAGATGAGCGGTGGGGAGGCAGGGGGCAGCAGATGGGCGGTGGGGAGGCAGCAGATGGGCGGTGGGGAGGTGGGGAGGTGGGAGATGGGCGGTGGGGAGGCGGGGGGCAGCAGATGGGCGGTGGGGAGGTGGGAGATGTGCGGTGGGGAGGCGGGGGGCAGCAGATGTACGGTGGGGAGATGGGCGGTGGGGAGGCGGGGAGGTGGGAGGTGGGCGGTGGGGAGGCGGGTAGGTGGGAGGTGGGCGGTGGGGAGGCGGGGAGGTGGGAGATGGGCGGTGGGGAGGCGGGTAGGTGGGAGGTGGGCGGTGGGGAGGCGGGGGGCAGCAGATGGGCGGAGAGGAGGCGGGGAGGTGGGAGATGGGAGGCGGGGGGGAGCAGATGGGTGGTGAGGAGGTGGGGAGGTGGGAGATGGGCGGTGGGGAGGCGGGGAGGTGGGAGATTGGCGGGGGGGCTGCGGGGGGCAGCAGATGGGCGGTGGGGAGGCGGGGAGGTGGGAGATTGGCGGTGGGGAGGCGGGGGGCAGCAGATGGGTGGTGGGGAGGCGGGGAGGTGGGAGATGGGAGGCGGGGAGCAGCAGATGGGCGGTGGGGAGGTGGGAGATGGGCGGTGGGGAGGCGGCAGATGGGTGGTGGGGAGGTGGGGAGGTGGGAGATGGGCGGTGGGGAGGCGGGTAGGTGGGGAGGCGGGGGGGCAGCAGATGGGCGGTGGGGAGGTGGGAGATGGGCGGTGGGGAGGCGGCAGATGGGTGGTGGGGAGGTGGGGAGGTGGGAGATGGGCGGTGGGGAGGCGGCAGATGGG
Source organism: Mobula hypostoma (assembly GCF_963921235.1). Taxonomy (NCBI): domain Eukaryota; kingdom Metazoa; phylum Chordata; class Chondrichthyes; order Myliobatiformes; family Myliobatidae; genus Mobula; species Mobula hypostoma. The sequence continues at coordinate 114,485,009 of NC_086107.1, forward strand.
TGGTGGGGAGGTGGGGAGGTGGGGAGGTGGGAGATGGGCGGTGGGGAGGCGGGGAGGTGGGAGATGGGCGGTGGGGAGGTGGGAGATGGGCCGTGGGGAGGCGGGGGGCAGCAGATAGGCGGAGGGTAGGCGGGGAGGTGGGAAATGGGAGGCGGGGGGGCAGCAGATGGGCGGTGGGGAGGCGGGGAGGTGGGAGATGGGCGGTGGGGAGGCGGGGAGATGGGAGATGGGGAGGTGGGGAGGTGGGAGATGGGCGGTGGGGAGGCGGGAGGGAGGTGGGAGATGGGCGGTGGGGAGGCGGGGGTGGGAGATGGGCGGTGGGGAGGCAGGATGGAGGTGGGAGATGGGAGGCGGGGGGGCAGCAGATGGGCAGTGGGGAGGTGGGAGATGGGCGGTGGGGAGGTGGCAGATGGGTGTTGGGGAGGTGGGGAGGTGGGAGATGGGCGGTGGAGAGGTGGGGAGGTGGGAGATGGGCGGTGGGGAGGCGGGGGGCAGCAGATGGGCGGTGGGGAGGCAGCAGATGGGCGGTGGGGAGGCGGGGGGCAGCAGATGGGCGGTGGGGAGGCGGGGGGCAGCAGATGGGCGGTGGGGAGGCGGGGAGGTGGGAGATGGGAGGCGGGGGGCAGCAGATGGGCGGTGGGGAGGTGGGAGATGGGCGGTGGGGAGGTGGGAGATGGGAGGCGGGGGGCAGCAGATGGGCGGTGGGGAGGTGGGAGATGGGCGGTGGGGAGGCGGCAGATGGGTGGTGGGGAGGTTGGAGATGGGCGGTGGGGAGGTGGGAGATGGGCGGTGGGGAGGCGGGAGATGGGCGGTGGGGAGGCGGCAGATGGGCAGGTGGGAGATGGGCGGTGGGGAGGGGGAGATGGGCGGTGGGGAGGCGGGAGTGGGAGGTGGGGGGGAGATGGGGGTGGGGAGGGGCAGATGGGGGTGGGGAGGTGGGAGTGGGCGGTGGGGAGGCGGGGGGAGGGGGGGGGGGTGGGGAGGCGGGGGCAGCAGATGGGCGGTGGGGAGGTGGGAGATGGGCGGTGGGGAGGCGGGGAGGTGGGAGATGGGCGGTGGGGAGGCGGGGGGAGGTGGGAGATGGGCGGTGGGGAGGCAGCAGATGGGCGGTGGGGAGGCGGGGGGTGGGAGCAGATGGGCGGTGGGGAGGCGGGCGGTGGGGAGGCGGGGAGGTGGGAGATGGGCGGTGGGGAGGTGGGAGATGGGCGGTGGGGAGGCGGGGAGGTGGGAGATGGGCGGTGGGGAGGGGGAGTGGGAGATGGGCGGTGGGGAGGCGGGGGGGAGATGGGCGGTGGGGAGTGGGGAGGTTGGAGATGGGCGGTGGGGAGGTGGGCAGATGGGTGGTGGGGAGGTGGGAGATGGGCGGTGGGGAGGCGGGGAGGTGGGAGATGGGCGGCGGGGAGGTGGGAGATGGGCGGTGGGGAGGCGGGGAGGTGGGAGATGGGCGGTGGGGAAGTGGGAGATGGGCGGTGGGGAGGCGGGAGATGGGCGGTGGGGAGGCGGGAGATGGGCGGTGGGCAGCAGATGGGCGGTGGGGAGGTGGGAGATGGGCGGTGGGGAGGCGGGGAGGTGGGAGATGGGCGGTGGGGAGGCGGGGAGGCAGCAGATGGGCGGTGGGGAGGCAGCAGGCAGCAGATGGGCGGTGGGGAGGTGGGGAGGTGGGAGATGGGCGGTGGGGAGGCAGCAGATGGGCAGTGCGGAGGTGGGGAGGTGGGAGATGGGCGGTGGGAAGGTGGGGAGGTGGGAGATGGGCGGTGGGGAGGCGGGGGGCAGCAGATGGGCGGTGGGGAGGCGGGGAGTGGGAGATGGGCGGTGGGGAGGTGGGGAGGTGGGAGATGGGCGGTGGGGAGGCAGCAGATGAGCGGTGGGGAGGCGGGGGGCAGCAGATGGGCGGTGGGGAGGCGGGGAGGTGGGAGATGGGCGGTGGGGAGGCAGCAGATGGGCGGTGGGGAGGTGGGAGATGGGCGGTGGGGAGGCAGCAGATGGGCGGTGGGGAGGCGGAGAGGTGGGAGATGGGCGGGGGCAGCAGATGGGCGGTGGGGAGGTGGGAGATGTGCGGTGGGGAGGCGGGGGGCAGCAGATGGGAGGTGGGGGGGCAGCAGATGGGCGGTGGGGAGGCGGGGAGATGGGCGGAGGGGAGGTGGGAGATGTGCGGTGGGGAGGCGGGGGGCAGCAGATGTACGGTGGGGAGGTGGGGAGATGCGCGGTGGGGAGGCGGGGAGGTGGGAGATGGGCGGTGGGGAGGCGGGGAGGTGGGAGATGGACGGTGGGGAGGCAGCAGATGGGCGGTGGGGAGGCGGGGAGGTGGGGAGGTGGGGGGCAGCAGATGGGCGGTGGGGAGGCAGCAGATGGGTGGTGGGGAGGTGGGAGATGGGCGGTGGGGAGGCGGGGAGGTGGGAGATGGGCGGTGGGGAGGTGAGAGATGGGCAGTGGGGAGGCGGGGAGGTGGGAGATGGGCGGTGGGGAGGCGGCGGGCAGATGGGCGGTGGGGAGGCGGGGAGGTGGGAGATGGGCGGCGGGGAGGTGGGAGATGGGCGGTGGGGAGGTGGGGAGGTGGGAGATGGGCGGTGGGGAGGTGGGAGATGGGCGGTGGGGAGGCAGCAGATGAGCGGTGGGGAGGTGGGAGATGTGCGGTGGGGAGGCGGGGGGCAGCAGATGAGAGGTGGGGGGGCAGCAGATGGGCGGTGGGGAGGTGGGAGATGTGCGGTGGGGAGGCGGGGAGGTGGGAGATGGGCGGTGGGGAGGCGGGGAGGTGGGAGATGGGCGGTGGGGAGGCGGGTAGGTGGGAGGTGGGCGGTGGGGAGGCGGGGGGCAGCAGATGGGCGGAGGGGAGGCGGGGAGGTGGGAGATGGGCGGTGGGGAGGCGGCAGATGGGTGGTGGGGAGGTGGGAGATGGGAGGCGGGGGGCAGCAGATGGGCGGTGGGGAGGCGGGGAGGTGGGAGATGGGCGGTGGGGAGGCGGCAGATGGGTGGTGGGGAGGTGGGAGATGGGTGGTGGGGAGGTGGGAGATGGGCGGTGGAGAGGTGGGGGGGTGGGAGATGGGCGGTGGGGAGATGGGTGGTGGGGAGGCGGGGGGCAGCAGATGGGCGGTGGGGAGGCAGCAGATGGGCGGTGGGGAGGCGGAGAGGTGGGAGATGGGCGGTGGGGAGGCGGGGAGGTGGGAGATGGGCGGTGGGGAGGCGGGGAGGTGGCAGATGGGCGGTGGGGAGGTGGGAGATGTGCGGTGGGGAGGCGGGGAGGTGGGAGATGGGCGGTGGGGAGGCGGGGAGGTGGGAGATGGGCGGTGGGGAGGCGGGTAGGTGGGAGGTGGGCGGATGGGGAGGCGGGGGGCAGCAGATGGGCGGTGGGGAGGCGGGGAGGTGGGAGATGGGCGGTGGGGAGGCGGGGGGCAGGAGATGGGCGGTGGGGAGGCGGGGAGGTGGGAGATGGGAGGCGGGGGGCAGCAGATGGGCGGTGGGGAGGTGGGAGATGGGCGGTGGGGAGGCGGGTAGGTGGGAGGTGGGGAGGCGGGGGGGCAGCAGATGGGCGGAGGGGAGGCAGGGAGGTGGGAGATGGGAGGCGGGGGGCAGCAGATGGGCGGTGGGGAGGTGGGAGGTGGGCGGTGGGGAGGCGGCAGATGGGAGGTGGGGGGGCAGCAGATGGGCGGTGGGGGGGCAGCAGCGGTGGGGGGGCAGCAGATGGGCGGTGGGGAGGCGGGGGGCAGCAGATGTACGATGGGGAGGTGGGGAGATGGGCGGTGGGGAGGCGGGGAGGTGGGAGATGGGCGGTGGGGAGGTGGGAGATGGACGGTGGGGAGGCAGCAGATGGGCGGTGGGGAGGCGGGGAGGTGGGGAGGTGGGGGGCAGCAGATGGGCGGTGGGGAGGTGGGGAGGTGGGAGATGGACGGTGGGGAGGCAGCAGATGGGCAGTGGGGAGGCGGGGAGGTGGGGGGCAGCAGATGTACGATGGGGAGGTGGGGAGATGGGCGGTGGGGAGGTGGGAGATGGGCGGTGGGGAGGTGGGGAGGTGGGAGATGGACGGTGGGGAGGCAGCAGATGGGCAGTGGTGCGGCGGGGAGGTGGGAGATGGGCGGCGGGGAGGTGGGAGATGGGCGGCGGGGAGGCGGCAGATGGGTGGTGGGGAGGTGGGAGATGGGCGGTGGGGAGGTGGGAGATGGGCGGTGGAGAGGTGGGGGGGTGGGAGATGGGCGGTGGGGAGGCGGGGGGCAGCAGATGGGCGGTGGGGAGGCAGCAGATGGGCGGTGGGGAGGCGGAGAGGTGGGAGATGGGCGGTGGGGAGGCGGGGAGGTGGGAGATGGGCGGTGGGCAGCAGATGGGCGGTGGGGAGGCGGGGAGGTGGGAGATGGGCGGTGGGGAGGCGGGGGGCAGGAGATGGGCGGTGGGGAGGCGGGGAGGTGGGAGATGGGAGGCGGGGGGCAGCAGATGGGCGGTGGGGAGGTGGGAGATGGGCGGTGGGGAGGCGGGTAGGTGGGAGGTGGGGAGGCGGGGGGGCAGCAGATGGGCGGAGGGGAGGCAGGGAGGTGGGAGATGGGAGGCGGGGGGCAGCAGATGGGCGGTGGGGAGGTGGGAGGTGGGCGGTGGGGAGGCGGCAGATGGGAGGTGGGGGGGCAGCAGATGGGCAGTGGGGGGGCAGCAGATGGGCGGTGGGGGGGCAGCAGATGGGCGGTGGGGAGGCGGGGAGGTGGGAGATGGGCGGTGGGGAGGTGGGAGATGGACGGTGGGGAGGCAGCAGATGGGCGGTGGGGAGGCGGGGAGGTGGGGAGGTGGGGGGCAGCAGATGGGCGGTGGGGAGGTGGGGAGGTGGGAGATGGACGGTGGGGAGGCAGCAGATGGGCAGTGGGGAGGCGGGGAGGTGGGGGGCAGCAGATGTACGATGGGGAGGTGGCGAGATGGGCGGTGGGGAGGTGGGAGATGGGCGGTGGGGAGGTGGGGAGGTGGGAGATGGACGGTGGGGAGGCAGCAGATGGGCAGTGGGGCGGCGGGGAGGTGGGAGATGGGCGGCGGGGAGGTGGGGAGGTGGGAGATGGGCGGTGGGGAGGTGGGAGATGGACGGTGGGGAGGCAGCAGATGGGCGGTGGGGAGGTGGGGAGGTGGGAGATGGGCGCTGGGGAGGTGGGAAGGCAGCAGATGGGCGGTCGGGAGGTGGGGAGGTGGGAGATGGGCGGTGGGGAGGTGGGAGATGGGGAGATGGGGAGGCGGGGGGCAGCAGATGGGCGGTGGGGAGGCAGCAGATGGGCGGTGGGGAGGCGGGAGATGAGGGACAATGAGGAACTCAGTCCCACACTCACCTTGCAGCCGGTTCAGGAGCCACATGAGCTGCTTACTGGAGATGCAGGCCCAGCTGAGGTCGAGCAGGGCGGGCTGCCGCCGGATGATGCCACTCAGCATGGCTGGCGTAATCGACTTCTGCCGGCTCAGGTCAATTCTGGTCCACAGCTGCTTGTCGCAGCACCTGGGGAGATGGGGGGAAGGAGGCAAGGCCCAAGGGGAGGCACAGGTCAGGATGCAGCCATGTTAACTGACTTGTTTTCCCCTCCATCCTTGTCCAGCCCCAGGGCCGATCAAAACCACTGCCACCCTCATGAAATAGTGAATGCCCTGCCCTGGGTGGGGACTACCTGACCCAATCACTCCCCTGACTTCACAGTGCTCCCACCCCATGCACCGACAATGCTACACCATCCCACTCACCCCCACAGCCCCTCTCCACTCCCAATACACCAATACTTCACCAACAACCAACACCCACACTGTGAGGAATTACAGCATGGAAAATATGTAAACAAAAAGATAGAGAAAGATGGGGGGGGCAGGCACAGAGAAGGGAGAGGATACAGAGGGTGGGGTGTTGCAGGAGTCAGAGGGGAGTGGGGTGTAACCCACAGCAGACGTGCCCACCCCCACAACCCCGTCCCTGACTCACCACCGGTTCAGTGTCCGGCAAACCCTCATGCAGACGCAGAGGTCTCGCTGGCTCAGGTAGCGAAAGACGGCAAGCCAGGCGTGACGCTGGAGTACATGGTCGGTCCCTGAGTCCAGGGGCAGAGAGTCTGGCTCCGGGCTGTCAGGGGGAGGCTTCACCACGTGCCTCTCCATCTGCAGGGGCCTGGGAGGCGAGGAGATGGGTGGCCGGCTCAGGAACGGACTGCGGGGTGCCGGCACCTGGGGGCGAGGGGGCTTGAGACGCCCTGACCCCTGGGCCGCCCCCTGCCCCTGACCTGGGCCCTGCCTCATCCGTTCCCGGCGGGATCCCGGCTGCCCCTCCTTCCCCTGCGGCTGCTCCCTCAGCCGGGCCCTGCCGTTGCGGGGAGGGTCTGCCTCCTCCCCACGACCCTCCTCCTCCTCCGCCTCTTCCTCCTCTTCTTCATCCTCCTCACTGGCACTGAAGCCCAGGGCAGCTGCCGTGGTCCCGCGTTCCCTCCCATTGGAGCCGAGCCTGCCCCCTCCATCGCTGCTCTCCTCTTCCTCCTCCTCCTCGTCTTCCTCCTCCTCACCACCCCTCCCTTCCTCAGAGTCCTGGGAGTCGGAATCGGAGTCGGAGGCCGAGCTGGAGCTGGAGCTGGAGCTGCGGGTCTGGCTCACCCGCTCCAGCATCTGGCACATGCGCTTGAAGTGCTCCAGCTTCTCGCGCTGGGGAGTGCGCTCACTGGCCAGGGCGCCGTCCTCCGGCCCGCGGACCACCTTCTGTTTCTGTGGGGTGGGGGTGGAGAGTGAGGGAGGTGAAAGCAATCCAGGTCCCCCACCCAAACACACACCCGCCCACGTGCAGGGGTCTCTCACAGTCCAGTCACACCCACCCCCAAGTGCAGGGGTCTGTCACAGTCCAGTCCCCCCCCCCACGTGCAGGGGTCTCTCACAGTCCAGTCACCCCCCCCAACACCCCAAAACACACACACACACACACACACCCCCCCACGTGCAGGGGTCTCTCACAGTCCAGTCACCCACCCCCAAACACACACACACACCCCCACGTGCAGGGGTCGCTCACAGTCCAGTCACACACACCCCCACGTGCAGGGGTCTCTCACGTAGAGAGTGACACAGCCTATGAAGATTTATTTATTGGCCTTCAGGCACTTTGAGCAGCACCGGCCAGCAGTTGCCCAATTTAACCCTCGCCAAACCGTGGAACAATTTACCCTGAACCGCACGGGGTCACAGGGAGGAGGTACAAACACCTGACAGGCAGCGGTGGGTGGCTGGTTCTGTAAAGAGTTGTGCTAACCACCCTGCTGATAATCCTCCCCCACCACACACATCATATGCACTGTCCCACTTGGTCATGGGTCTATCTAAATGGCTCATAAGCATTTCTAACCATTACCCGTCCTGGCTGCAAATTTCAGGCACCCACCACTCCCTGTGCACAGAACAGATTTTTTTCTCCTTTTAAGTATTACCTCTTTCACTGTAAACCTCTGGTATTTGTCATTTAGATCTTGGGAAAAGGGTGTACGTTTAGTAGGCTAATTGTATTAATGCCTCTCAGCATCCTGGTGAAGCCCTGAACCATTTCTGCATCCTCTCCAAAGCCTCCACATCCTTCCTGTAAACGGGCAACCAGAACTGTACAGAATATTCCAAGTTGTTTAACTAAAGCTTTCTACACCTTGCCGACTTTTACACTCAAATCTCCTAGCAACGAAGACAAGCACACTTTACATCTTCATTAGCATCGCTACTTGCAGGGAGCTAAGGACTTGGACCTCAACAACTTTCTTTTTGCACTATTTTGAAAATAAAACAGTGCAACACAATACAGGCCCTTCGGCCCACAATGTTGTGCCAAACCTTTAGTCTACTCCACAATCAATCTAACCCTTCCCTCTCACATATGCTTTCTTAACAATTCTACCAAGTTGCCTGGCAGCTTTGAGGTATCTATGGACCAAGGTCCCTCTGTTCCTCCGTGTGGTTAAGAATCCTGCCATTAAACTTGTGCTCTGCCTTCATGTTCCACCTTCCTGAGTTTATCGCTTCTCACTTTTCCAGACTGCAGGTCATCTGCCACGTCTCAGCCTAGCTTTGCATCCTATCAATGTCCTGTTGTAACCTACGACAACCTTCTTCACTATCCACCCCACCACCACCCTTTGTGTCATCTGCAAACTTACTAAACCCACCTTGTACTTCCTCATCAAGTTCATTTACAAAAATCACAGAGAGCAGGCATCCCCTAACAGATCCCTGAGGAGTACCACGGATCACCGACTAGTTCCACCTACAACCATCCTCTGCCTTCTGTGGAGAAGCCAATTCCAAATTCATGCTGCTACGTTTCCACTGATCCCATGCTTCCTAACTGTATGAATGAGGTTTCCATATGGAACACCTTTAAATAAGTTAATAAATCCCATATACACCCTGTCCACTGCTCGACCTTCACCACTTCAATTCATCACTTCCTTGAAAAGGTCAGTCAGGCTCGAGAAGCACGACCTGCCCCTCACAAGGCCATGCTAATTATTCCTGGTAAGACTATTCCTATCCAAATGCTCGAAAATCTGTCATTAAGAATCCTCTCCATTAGTTTGCCCATCACTGATTTACAATTCTCAGGATTACCTTCCTGAGCAGAGGAATGTCATTTGCAGGGTACTACTCCTGTGGCCAGGAAGCACACAGAAAATTATTATTTTATAAAAATTTGTTGAGATACAGTGTAGAATAGGCCCTTCCAGCCCTTCAAGCTGTGTTGCCCAGCAATCCCTGATTAAATCCTAGCCTAGTCACAGGACAATTTACAATGACCAATTAACTTAACAACCAGTACGCCTTTGGACTGTGGGAGGAAACCCATGCACTGACGGGGAGACTGTACAAGTTCCTTACAGACAGCAGGGTTTTGTAATTTAGACTACTGCAACTGCACCATGGGCAATCTCAAGCCCAGCTGCAAAAAGAGGAAGGTTGGACATGGGGCCAGCAACCCCATCCTGTAAAAAGCCAGAGGTACAGAAACACCAAAGACCTCACCCCGGGAGAAGAAGACATGTGAAGTCATTTGGTGAAAGTGGAAGCCACAGAGTCGATCAACCTTGAATCGGTCCAAGTCAGAGGAGTCTGATGAGCTGCTGACAGTGGCCTATGCCCCAGAAGACAATGACTTGTGCCGCAAAACAAGTTTCACATCAGCTGTCAGTAATAACAAATCTGACTCTGCCTCCACGGATGCTGCTCGACCCAGAGATTTGTTTCAGCTTGTTCCAGTCTGTTCAGTCTTTAATCCCCTGCCTGTGCTCTGGAACAGCACGTTAAAGTGGAGCGCCATGTTATGTCAATTGGCGAGACCGCACTGAGAAAGTCAGACGTTAAGAGAAGAATTAGACCATTAATGCTCCGCCATTCCATCATGGCTGACTTAATTTCCCCCTCTCCCCATTCTCCTGTCTTCTCCTCATAACCTTTCATAATATGACTAATCAAGAACATCGACCACTACTTTAAATATACCCAATGACTTAGCTTCCACAGCAGTCTTTAGAAATGAATCCCACAGACTCACCACACTCTGCCTAAAGAAATTCTCTATCTTAAACAGATGTCCTTCTATTCTGAGGCTGAGGCCGTGCTCTCTGGTCCCAGACTCTCCCGCTGTAGGAGAGATCCATCCACATCCACTCTATCTAGGCCTTTCAATATTTAATGGGTTTCAATGAGATCCCCCCTCATTCTTCTGAACTCCAGTGAGTAAACCCCGGGACAGCCAAACATTCCCCGTACGTTAACTTTTTCATCCCCAGGATCACTCTCGTAAATGGGAGAATTATGTGCAGCTCTTGTCACCCCATTACAGGATGGGTGAGGTTAAGCTGGAGAGGATGCAGAAGATGATTCACAGGGATTGTGCTCAAATTAGGAGGAGAGACTGGACCGGCCGGAGCTGTGATGATCCGGACGGTAACAGAGGGGACAACGGGTGGTTTCTCTCACCTTCTTCCGGGGCCCGGCATCCACTGGCCCATCCCTCTCCTTTTTCCTCTTGTGACCCTCTTCGCCTTTCCTGTGGTTGGGGGCCAGATACTCATCCGTCCGATGCCTGCTACCCTCCTCGAGCTTCCAGCGGGGTCCCTCCTCACCATCAGAGCGTCTCTTCCCTCCGCCCTCCGTCTGGTCCTTCCCGTCCTGGGGGGCAGGGGCGAAAGAGAGGGCAGCAGAATGAGAGGTCAAGTGAGAGGGAGCGTGGGGCACTACGGCAGAACTGGAAGGATGAACTGAGGAAGAGAGTGAGGGGAAGAGGCGGGACAGACCACAGAGCTTGTGAATGAGGAAACGCCAGCTGGGAGAGAGTGCAGGGGAGACTAGGAGAAAGAAGGGGGATAGAGAGAAGAACAGGGAGAGTGGGTGGTTAGGCAAGAGGGCTGGGATGTGGTCTGGGGAAAGGCTAGTGGGAGGGTGGGGACGGCATCACTCTCTGCCCTGCACGTACTGACTGAGCTCTGCTTTGCGATTAGGACCCACCTTGCTCGACCTGCCTTCCTTCCGACACTTGGGACATTCCCAGCAGTTGGGAATCTCATCGTTGATGATGCCCTCGACGTCGTAAACCTGAACACAGAGGTGAAACACAGCAGTGAGATTAGGACGGGTTGTTGGGGGGGCGGGGGAATGAATGGAGGAGGGAGGTGAACGGAGGGGTTTGAGGGCAGAGGAGGAAAGGAAGAGGAGGATGAAGAGGGACCAGTCATTGAAAGTGGGCATGCAGGTACAGCAGGCGGTGAAAAAGGCGAATGGTATGCTGGCATTTATAGCGAGAGGATTCGAGTACAGGAGCAGGGAGGTACTACTGCAGTTGTACAAGGCCTTGGTGAGACCACACCTGGAGTATTGTGTGCAGTTTTGGTCCCCTAATCTGAGGAAAGACATCTTTGTCATAGAGGGAGTACAAAGAAGGTTCACCAGATTGATTCCTGGGATGGCAGGACTTTCATATGAAGAAAGACTGGATGAATTGGGCTTGTACTCGTTGGAATTTAGAAGATTGAGGGAGGAATCTGATTGAAACGTATAAGATCCTAAAGGGATTGGACAGGCTAGATGCAGGAAGATTGTTCCCGATGTTGGGGAAGTCCAGAACGAGGGGTCACAGTTTGAGGACAGAGGGGAAGCCTTTTAGGACCGAGATTAGGAAAAACTTCTTCACACAGAGAGTGGTGAATCTGTGGAATTCTCTGCCACAGGAAACAGTTGAGGCCAGTTCATTGGCTATATTTAAGAGGAAGTTAGATATGGCCCTTGTGGCTAAATGGATCGGGGGTATGGAGAGAAGGCAGGTACAGGGTTCTGAGTTGGATGATCAGCCATGATTGTACTGAATGGCGATGCAGGCTCGAAGGGCCGAATGGCCTACTCCTGCACCTATTTTCTATGTTTTCTATGTTTCTATGAAGAGAGAGGGGAATGCTCTGCCAAACGCGACCCCTGTGCCTAAGGATATGTGTGGGGGCAGTTAGCTAGGAAATACAGGCCCACGTGAGCAGGAAGACGCAGATGCATGCAAGCAGCAGAGAAACACGGCTCCAGCATAAAATGAGTTGGGGCTAAAGTGCAGTCTCTGAATAGAGAGGCACTGGGGGAGTGGGTCTGAGGTAAGGGCAGAGAGAGGGAGGATGGACTGAGAATGAGAGTGAAAACAGAGGGACAGTGACGGCAGCACTGAGGGAGGAGGGTAGGCAGGTAAAACTATGAGGCAGCAGTGTGAGAAGACACCAATATCAAGGATATTGAGCTTAAACCCCAATCCTCTCCCCACCACCCTGGATCCATGCGCTCTCTCCATCGACTCACCTCCCCACGCCTCACCCACCTTCAGACAGCCCGGGTGGACGATCTCATTACAGATGGTGCACTCCATCAGGGACAGGTTAAACTTCTCGGATTCTCCTTCCACTGAATCCTCTTTGCCTGCTTCCCAACACATTAGGCAGACGGCTGTATGAGGGAGCACCGGCTGTTGGGGTAAGAACAGGTCAGTGCAGGGACCCAGGAGCAGATGGAGGTACTGCCTTGCAGTTAGCTAGTCCTGACTGCCTGCACTGCTTGAGAAGACAAGGAGTAAGAGTGAGCTTCACTCTGTGTCTGACCCCGGGAGTGTGTGATGGGACGGTGCAGAGGGAGCTTCACTCTGTGTCTGACCCCGGGAGTGTGTGATGGGACGGTGTGGAGGGAGATTCACTCAGTGTCTGACACCGGGAGTGTGTGATGGGACAGTGTGGAGGGAGCTTCACTCTGTGTCTGACCCCGGGAGTGTGTGATAGGACGGTATAGAAGGAGCTTCACTCTGTGTCTGATCCCGGGAGTGTGTGATGGGACGGTGTGGAGGGAGATTCACTCTGTGTCTGACCCCGGGAGTGTGTGATGGGACGGTGTGGAGGGAGTTTCACTCTGTGTCTGACCCCGGGAGTGTGTGATGGGACGGTGTGGAGGGAGCTTCACTCTGTGTCTGACCCCGGGAGTGTGTGATGGGACGGTGTGGAGGGAGATTCACTCTGTGTCTGACCCCGGGAGTGTGTGATGGGACGGTGTGGAGGGAGTTTCACTCTGTGTCTGACCCCGGGAGTGTGTGATGGGACGGTGTGGAGGGAGTTTCACTCTGTGTCTGACCCCGGGAGTGTGTGATGGGACGGTGTGGAGGGAGATTCACTCTGTGTCTGACCCCGGGAGTGTGTGATGGGACGGTGTGGAGGGAGTTTCACTCTGTGTCTGACCCCGGGAGTGTGTGATGGGACGGTGTGGAGGGAGATTCACTCAGTGTCTGACACCGGGAGTGTGTGATGGGACAGTGTGGAGGGAGATTCACTCTGTGTCTGACCCCGGGAGTGTGCAATGGGACGGTGAGGAGGGAGATTCACTCTGTGTCTGACCCCGGGAGTGTGTGATGGGACGGTGTGGAGGGAGCTTCACTCTGTGTCTGACCCCGGCAGTGTGTGATGGGACCGTGTGGAGGAAGATTCACTCTGTGTCTGACCCCGGGAGTGTGTGATGGGACGGTATGGAAGGAGCTTCACTCTGTGTCTGATCCCGGGAGTGTGTGATGGGACGGTGTGGAGGGAGATTCACTCTGTGTCTGACCCCGGGAGTGTGTGATGGGACGGTGTGGAGGGAGATTCACTCTGTGTCTGACCCCGGGAGTGTGTGATGGGACGGTGTGGAGGGAGTTTCACTCTGTGTCTGACCCCGGGAGTGTGTGATGGGACGGTGTGGAGGGAGATTCACTCTGTGTCTGACCCCGGGAGTGTGTGATGGGACGGTGTGGAGGGAGATTCACTCTGTGTCTGACCCCGGGAGTGTGTGATGGGACGGTGTGGAGGGAGTTTCACTCTGTGTCTGACCCCGGGAGTGTGTGATGGGACGGTGTGGAGGGAGTTTCACTCTGTGTCTGACCCCGGGAGTGTGTGATGGGACGATCTGGAGGGAGATTCACTCTGTGTCTGATCCCGGGAGTGTGTGATGGGACGGTGTGGAGGGAGATTCACTCTGTGTCTGACCCCGGGAGTGTGCGATGGGACGATGCAGTAGGAGCCTCATTTGGAGTGTGACGCATGAGATCACCATGTCCCTCCCCGAGACAGAGACCAACACCGCACTCCCCCCATCCCACTCACTGCCGTGCACTGTCGCAGAAGGCAGGACTGCTTCATGCGGCCGGGACCCCCGAACTTCTTCATGTCCTTGCAGAAGTGGCACTCGCCGCACTCGCTCTTCTGGCAGGCATCGCACTTTCGGCAGCGGGTCCTTCTGCGCCGGGCCCCGCTCGCTCCCTTGCTGGAGGGCACCTTCGGTGCTGAGGACATTGGTGCTTTCGGCTTTACCTTGGCCTTGGACTGCAGGGAGGAGGGGCAGCAATCAATGGGGTGGGGCACAGAGCAGACACCTTCCCGTATCAACCTGGTTGGACTCATCTCTCCCAACACTAGCCCCCCGCCCCTCCCACCTTCCCTACCCCAGACTTATTCACGAGGGTCTGGCGAGGGACAGCTTCAGGAAGCCAGACGGGTGGGAGCAGCCAGAACACCAGGTTGAGAGCTGGCCCAGGGCAAGGTAAGATTTCACTTTTCACACTGTGTGGGCTGTCGGGATACGTGGTGGGTGGGTGGGCGAAGAAACAGAGTATTGCCAAGTCAACGTAGAGACTGTTGGTCGGGGGTGAGAGAAAGAGGATCTGCACTGGAAGGATTGGAGGGGTAGGTGGAGAGAGCTTTGAATAAATTGCAGTGGATGATTAGAACTGGCCAGTCAAGGGACATCCGTCTATTTTGAGGCTGTGTCCTCTGGATCCAGAGTGCCCCACTATAGGAAACATCCACACATTCACTCTATCCAGGTTGCAAGGAGATCCCCTCCTCATTCTTCTAAGCTCTAATGAATATAGGCCCAGAGACAACAAATACTCCTTGTATGTTAATCCTTTTCTGATCATTGCTGTGAACCTCCAATGCCAGTACATCTTTTCTTGGTTATGGAGCCCAAAACTGCTCAGAATACTGTAGATGTTGTCTGACCTGCATGTTATAAAGCCTCAGCATTACATCCTTGCTCATATATTCTAGTCCTCTCAAATGAATGCGAACACTGCATTTGCCTTCCTCATCACCAACTCCACTTGCAAGTTAACCCTTCGGGAATCCAGCACAAGGGACTCACAAGTCCCTTGCAGCTCTGATTTTTGGAATTTGCTCCCTGTCTAGAACACTGCCTTCGTCTTTGCTTTCTTTATGAAATGTGTGCCGACAACAACCTGGCCCTTAACACCCAGAAGACCAAGGACATTGTGGACTTCAGGCATGCTAGGAGTCACAGTCATGTCCCCATCTATATCAACGGAGCTGTAGTGGAGCGTGTATCAAGCTTCAAATTCCTTGGTGCCCACATTTCCAATGATCTCACCTGGTCCCTGAACTCCTCCATCCTGATCAAAAAGACACAACAGTGCCTTTATTTCCTGCGGAGCATCAAGAAAGCTCACCTCTGTCCCAGGATACTGACGGACCTTTACCGCTGTACCATTGAGAGTATACT